>NC_068360.1:4219433-4238666 GCF_020536995.1 Dreissena polymorpha
AGATAGTGATTTCAGTGCTGTATCTATCATTCTGCCACCAAAAGCTAACGTCTTCTGGAAGAAAGCTTCGCAACCACATTTCGTATCTAAGTGATATACTTTGGAAATAGCTCTGCGCTTTGATGAGTGTGTCCTTACACGACTCGGCACATCCCCCGTTAATGGCAAATGTAAAATATTGAAAACAATCCCTGAATTATGTGAATATGAATGAGGTTGGATTAACATATATCCCGATCAAACTATAATATTTAATACATTGTATACCCATTGTCTGGTATAAAAAAATAGTAACATAGGTTTAAACTCAAATTCCTCATGCATAATACTAGTACGGTTACTTTGTTTAAAATTATTTTAATGTGTGTATTATAAACTGTTTGGAGGGAAACTTATGTCTGTTCTCCATTTCATGTGCGTGAATTACATTTTGAACTTGAGTAAAATACCTCCTTGTTATACCATTCGACCCTTACATATTGACTGATTGTATTCATAAATGTAGCATTATTTATGTTAAATTATATTTGTATGTTTTTTATTGGCTTTTGTGGTCATGCCCTTCATTAAAATATTAAAAAACCTATGTGGTAACAGTGATACATGCGTAGTAAAGTTTAACACCCTGATGTGCGTGATGCTATTCGAGACTTAATGTAGACGTTACTATTACTCTAAGAGATGGAGGATGTCACATGCTGAGAAACATGCTGATAATCATTCATTGCTTAAACAAGTGATCTACTTAAATTGATGCGGGGTGTTACAAAAAAAAACATTATAATCATAGATGATGTTCTAAGTTCATGAGGTCCATCCGGAACAGGGCCTGCATTATGTGGAGACCCATAGTGTGTCCCACCACTCCTACCTAATTTAATTACTAGACTCATGAAAGTTGAAACGAATTTTAAATTAAAGCTTCAGTTTCCAGCTACATATGTATTAAGGTTTTACTGAAAGTTATTCAATTTTGGTGTGGTCTTATGCTGTGGGCGGGGGGGGGGGGGGGGGACCGGATTGCCCAGAGGAAACCCACCTGTCCGTTATAGTGACCACCTACCAAACTCACGTGCCCTGGGAATGGGGGTTGAACCCCGGTTGCATAAGTGAGAAGTTCATGTACCAATCACTGCGCTAACCGTAACCGGACAGTCTTGTAGATAATGAATTAACATAAACCTATTTAAATTGAGATTTTGAAAATCAGGTCTATGCCTTTGTTGCATAATACAAATAAATCTGGTCAACGTGTTTGCTGCATAAAACAATTAAACCAGGTCAATGTGTTCGTTGCACAATAAAACTAAGTCAGGTCAATGTGTTTGCTGCATAATACAACTAAACCAGGTCAATGCGTTCGCTGCGTAAAACAACTAAATCACGTCAATGTGTTCGCTGCATAAAACAACTAAATCACATGAATATGATTTCTGCATAATACAACCAAAACAGGTCAATGTGTTCACTGCATAATACAAATAAATCAGGTCAATATGTTTGCTGCATAATACAACAATCAGGTAAGTATGTTCACTGCATAATGCAACTCAATCAGATAAATGTGTTCACCGCATAATACAACTAAATCGTGTCAAATTGTGTTTGCTGCGTAATGCAACAATGAGGTCAATGTGTTCACTACATAATACAATCAGATCAATGTGTTCGCTGCATAATGCAACAAACAGGTCAATGTTTTCACTGCATTACGCAACAAACAGGTCAATGTGTTCGCTGCATATTGCAACAAACAGGACAATGTGTTCGCTGCATAATACAACTAAATTAGGTCAATGTTTTGCTGCATAATGCAACTAAATCAGGTCAATGTGTTTGCTGCATAATGCAACAATCACGTTAATGTGTTCAATGCATAAAACAACTAAATAATTTTAATGTGTTTGGTGCATAATGCAACAATCAGATCAAATTGTGTTCGCTGCGTAATGCAACGCTCATGTCTATGTGTTTGTTGCATAATGCAACAATCAGGCCAATGTGTTTGCTGAATGATGCAACAAACAGGTCAATATGTTCACTGCATAATACAACTATCAGGCCAATGTGTTCACTGCATAATGCAAAAAACAGGTCAATGTGTTCACTGCATAATACAACAATCAGGTCAATGTGTTAACTGCATAATGCATCAAACAGGTCAATGTGTTCACTGCATAATACAACAATCAGGTCAATGTGTTGTTTTTCATTAAACAACTAAATCACTTGAATGTGAATGCTGCATAATTAAACACTCACTTCAATGTGTTTGAAGCAAAATGCAACTAAATCAGGTCAATGTATTCGCTGCATAATACTTCTGAATCAGGTCAATGTGGTCATTGCATAACACAACTAAATCAGGTAAATGTGTTTGCTTCATATTGCAACACTCAGGTCAATGCGTTGGCTGCAAAATGCAACGAAATCAGGTCAATATGTTTGCTGCATAATACAAAAATCAGACAAATGTGTTCGCTGCGTAATGCAATCAGGTTAATGTGTTGGCTTCATAATACAAAAATCAGGTCAATGTGTTATCTGTATAATGCAACACTGAGGTAAATGTGCTCCCTGCTTTAAACAACAATCAGGTCAGTGTGTTCTCTGCATCATAAAACTAAATCATGGCCATTCATACCTTGACAAAGAAATTAGTTTTTACAACGATGTATGCATTTGATTTTTCGTTCATTTGCTCTTCTTATTGATATCGGAGTTTTTCAAAGTGCAGCGTTTTATCTTTCTCTGATATATTGTTTAAGTGCTAGAAGGTAACAACATTGCAGGGCATAGGCCTAATTTTTGTAAAATAATACAGGTCATTTACCCACAATCTATTTAATTACATTTCTATTTGATTTATTGTTTTTTAATATAAAAAAATACATCTGTAGCAGTTAGGAAAAACTTCCGTGTCATACAAATATAAACAATCAATAGGAAACATCCTTAAGGGTATGGCGATTTAAAAAAGTGCTATGTTGCAGATAATATTATAACATGTATATTGCCTTTCTAAGTTTTGCTTGTCAGCATGATCGTGGCAGTCCAACTAGTGTTTTCCGGTCAAAATTAGCAATGTTTGTATGAATCCGGAGCGAAATATACATAGGACAATTTGTTAGTGACTATCTGATATATCTGTTACGTTGTTAACTCTTATCGTGTTTAATTTGGTTGTTATTGTATCTATGAACTATGATGTTCATAATAGCAATACTTAACTATCGGTCCTTCACAGTCAACATTTAAGTATGCCCTTTCGTTTACCAGATCTGCTTGCCGCTCCTCACAAGTAGTTATTTCCGTTGATCTTGATTGAGACACCAAATTGTATGTGGTACTTACAGTAAGATATAAAAAATTAGACCCAATCCGAAAATATTGTGTATGCCTCGGCATTGACTGACTGAGAGGTATATAATGATCGACTCAACCTTCCATTTCTACATGGTTAACACAAAATGGCACATTTCATAGAATATCAATTATGTTTCCTACAAAGCTTTCATACTTGCATGGATGTTGTCCTTGAACACTATCAACACACCCACTCTAACCTTACCTCATGTTGCTGTTGACGCTGACCTACATTTGGCTCAGACTAATGCAGAGTCCAATCTCTTGTTTAACCCTTTTCAACTTAGATACATATTTGTACACATTTGTAGTCTCTTACAAAATACTATTAAATTGAATTCCTATTTAACAAGATGCAAGTTGTAAAGGCCTCATTTTCAAGCCTTAGGTAATGATTAGCAGCGAACAGCATAAAAACCTGAACAGCCTGCGAGTTACTCGTAGGGTTAGAGTAAGAACGGTACTTTAGAATTTTTCTTTTTTCGTCAATCTGGTTGACTGCCCCTTTAAGGCTAGTGACTAATTACTGACTTTACAATACTGATCTATTCATCGTATCTTAAAATCTGTTTCTTGTGCAAAGTATGCTGTCTCATCATGTGTTTTTAAAAGTCCTTTTTTAGACATAATTTCACTACCAACACCCTACCAGCTCACATGGAAATATGTATAATAGGTGCCCAATATACATAATTATGTATCTTTATCAAGACATGGCAGTGGGGAAAGATTCGTGCTTAATATCATTCAACATGTATTTCTATGAAGTCAGTCAAGAGCCACTTATTCAGAAAACGGATGCAATTTGTATTAATTGCTATTTCCAGCCATCCACTATTTAAGTACTCACAGTCAACAAGGGTGTGTGTTGACCTTCTTGTTTTACTGAAGCTGTCTTATCCAGAGGTTTTGATCTAGATTCCTTTCCATGCCTGTATGCAGCGAGAAAATTGATGGCAGATATAACATGTTCATGTTTTGTGTATGTTCAAGTTATTCGCATCTTCCTCCCATGTCGACATTAGTAGATTTCATCTGCCTTCCATGTAAACTTAAGTAGATTTTACGCAAACAATTGAAGGCCACAATTTACTGTACATGAAATATTAATGCTAGAAATTGTTTAATCTATAAAAAGCATTTTAGTTGGCAATTATGTTATGCTCTCTTCCAAAAACACTTTTAATAATTTAACATTCAGACTGGAGGAGGCTGAATGGTAGATTGTTCTCAAGTGGTTCAATACAGAGTCATGAATGCATACTTCAACCACTAGTTAATAACTAGAAGTGTTCTCCTCAACAAGGAAGATTTTATTCATAATGAGAAATGTTTAATTGAAATTTAAAGTGATTTTTGAAAGACACTAAACTTAACAATACAATCATTGTGATTATATACTTGGAAAAAGTATTTTGAGTATGAAAACCCACCAATGGTTAAAGAGGTTTGTTTTTAGAACATTCAGTTCGTACACTTATTATACAATTTACAGCAAGCTCCACAAGATACTTTGCAAAGTATTTGTAATCGACTGACATATATAGTTTAATCATATAGAATACAAAAATGTGCTATGTTATCTCCTAGATCATCTATGGCAGTATAGTACTTGCATATTTCTGCATATAATTTTTTTTATCATTTGTTTTCAATGGTTTTTATACCTCAATATAAGCAATAATTTCCTTTTGCCTTATTAAAATGGCATGAGCAAACATTTTGGTTCAAATTGCACAATAAAGTGGATTTTAACAAGTTTACAATTCCACTGCAATTTACAGAATCATTTTTAACTTTCCTTTAATTAATTATTATTCTTTCACCACCCTTACCTATTTTATGTAGACAGATTTTAAATTAAAGGTTATTTTGCGACAAATCATGTGATTATACTGCAATACATTATGGAGTTATTCTGCTATCAAAACCTATAAATGTTGTAGGGATTTTTTCCTTCTTTGCGTGTGGTCTGGGTCAGCCATCTCACAGTTTTGATGCAAGCATTTCACAAATCTAATATATCCACACTATTTTACAAAACCAGCCTTTGTAAGTTGTTTGGCATTTAACATACATTTTATATTCAAAAGTACAATTCATCCGTATGTCTGTCACAAACTTTTTAGAGCTTTATCTTAGAAACTATTCAAGTTTTTTTACATGAAACTTTATAGGTGTCAATATATAAATGAGGAGAAGGGGGATATCAATTCAACGAATTTGCTTGTTGTTAAGGAATTACAAGTATGAAACTGGTGAAACCAGTGTTGTAACGATAGTTCGGCTAAAAAACCACACCAGAGCATTGGACCGTCAGTAAATTGTATAATAAAACTTGAGATCCTTTGTTTAAAAGTCAGCATGGGGATCCAGATTTGTTTGAATTAGGAGTCACTTTAAAGATATCACAGTAAGATTTAAGCATGCACTTTTACAACGGAAATACCTTGAATCAGAGAAATCATGTGACGAAAGTGAAAACACTTGAGTAATGTAGTACTGGCAGAGAGCGAGGCAAGGGCAGCAAAGTGGAGTAGATTTTCGTATTCTTATCCGTTTATATGTGTAAATTTTCTTTAAATCTTGAATGATTTCTTTTCAAATAGATAAAATAGCATTTTCATGAAATGCATTTTAATGTCAAATATTGTTAATATGTATGATTCATAGGCAATCCTATGCGCATGTGACATGGCACAATTGTTATTGACAACGGTTTTAAACTTGGAAAAATTATATGGCTTACATTTCTCACACGAGAACTAAAATTCAATGTATAACTAATGTGTCTAGCCACACAACATAAATCACATAGACAAACATTTTAATGTTTGTCAAAAGTATTGACTATGGATCATTGAAGATACAGTTAAACCTGTCAGAATTTAGTTGCTCATATGATGTATGATTTTATTTTTCGAAAGCAAAAGTTTCCAGCCAATGAAAATATTTTACTATACCTATGCATAAAAATCATCATTTTACAATTTCTACAAGTATGTGAATATTGTTTGTAAAATTTTGAGGAGTTAGTGACTAAATTTCTCACAATTTTAAAATTTGTGGGATTTTTTTTCCAAATAAATTGAGCGTCTTACTTTTACTTCACAAAAAAGGAAAGAGAGCCCTCTGTTGTCATGGTAATTCAAGAATTCCCAGATGTTCAGTTCAGTAAAATGTGCCTCCTTAAATATGTGATATAGGAGACGTTTGACAAACATATCATTCCTGCATTCGGCCCAGTGAAACCACATTTAAGTAGTAAAATGTTCATACATAAGTTACCAAACCTGTTTTCTTGGTATACATTTTGCATGATTAGCTTAATATTTTTATTGAATGTAATTTCCTCAAATAATCTTAATAGAACCTGACAATAGTTATTATAATTTAAGTGTGTTGTCGTCATGAAAACAAATGTATGTATTTTTTTGTTGAAAAAGGGCATATTATGTATACACAATCATGTTAGATTTAAAATTATATATAGCTTACGTTGTTTGTTAATGTAATAACCAACGGTTTGTTATTCTGATGTTTGTATTTAATCTTATTCATCGGAACTCCAAACCGTTGGTGATTACCTCACGAAGACAATTATTAATTCGCTTCTAATTAACTCATGTCCATTTTGTCTCGGTAAATTAACAAAACATGCAAAGTTTAATACTTTCATGCCATCAAAGTCGGGACCTACAATGATTTCATTACAGTTCATGACACCGAAAGCAAAGTAGAGCAAAGTTACAGTATAAATCTAATAAAGCAAACTCCGATTTTCGGTTAAGGCCAAATAAAATATAAAAGTAAAAATGTTTATCTCGACAATATTTAAATCAAAGTAAAATTTGAGCCAATTGATATCAAAAACCTGGTCAACCGGTTAAAGGTTACGCTAAAGGTGTAACAACTGTAGAAGCTACCCTTATGACTAAATGTTGATCACATTTGGTAGTATTTGTATCATCACAATATCACAACAAAGATGAAATCTAAGTAAAGTGTATTCAAAACTTAGGTTACCATGTCAAATATAAGAAAAAGCTTATGAACACTATAAATGCTTTGATTGTTTTAACTTAGTCAAATGAAATATAGCCTGAATGGTTTAGGGTCGCATGGGTTATATAGATTTTATAAATATCAACATATTATTCAACATCGGCGCATTCAAAATGCAATGCAATAGGTTTCAAATTATATATATATATATATATATATATATATATATATATATATATATATATATATATATATATATATATATATATATATATATATATATATATATATATATATATTGACTAACATCCTTGTTAATTATTATCCTGGAGTTTTTACAATCCGCACTCCAGGGACAACATCCTTTTAAACACATCGATAGACCAAAAAATTACTTATAATTTATTATATTCTGAACCGCCTTGTCACTTAGGTTATGTAAATTGCTGCCTATGTTGTAAATGCATAGTGATTTTCTACAGCAGTTGTTTAAATGTGAATGCAGTGGTAAAAGCTCGTCACAAAACGAGGTTCACATAATTTTTATAACAAAATTAAGAGATTAACCGAGACTTACCTAAGTTGAGATTGATCACAATTTTATCGACTGCATACTGTTAAATCTTCTGTGCTTTAGTATTTGCCTTGCATCTTGTATTTTGGTCCTCTACTGAGAGTTAGCTAACGTGGTTATTGGCTTCTCTTTGTGTTGTCTACAATCAGCTTCAAATCTCCACTTCAACCACTGGGAAGATTCGAACAAACCTTCACATAAATGATCAATGGGTGATCCTCTATCAAAGTTGTTCAAAACGTTCCAGTAAGATGCATGTATTGATCATCAATAGTACGTTGGCATATAGGTGACATTCACTCTTTTTTGTTAATCACTCCTCTTGTTTTACATTGCACTCCTCTTTTTTCTATCTCGTTCCAACGACATACTTACTTGAGAGAACGACCTACTAACTCGAACTCGAGGGAACAGTCAGCTTAGTCGAGTGAACGATACAGAAAAAAACAGGATGCACAACTAAATGAAAGAGGCGTGCAATCAAAAAAGAGCGGTGCAGTAAATATATGAGGGGTGCATTAAACAAAAGAAGAGAGCATTTTAACTATCTCAAGGGAACGACTTACAAACTCGTGGGAACGAGTAAGCTATGTTGTGGGACAACTTACTAAGTTACGGGAACGATCGAGATAGAAAAAAAAGAGTGAAATAAAAGAGGAGTGCAACGAAACAAAGAGCGGTGCAGTTAAGTGTTTAATGCACTTTCCTTTATTTAATGCACTTTTTTCATTGCACTCTTCATTTATTTAGTTTTGCACTACTCTTTTTTGTATCTCGTTTTCTCGACTAAATAAATCATTCCCACGACATAGTTAACTCGTACTCTCTGGTTAGTATGTCGTGGGAACGAGATAGAAAAAAGAGGAGTGCAGTTTATAAAAAAGAGGAGTAAATGTCATCGTTATGCCACTGTACATCTAAATATGAATGCAAACATGTCTGTATAAATTTAGTTTATTCTCTATCATTTAATGTTAACTAGTTATACTTGTTTCAAAATACATTTAAGCATATTGATATATTTAACTTTGCTTTGAATAATTGTTTATTGTTTTTTTCATTCTGCCTCTTCTAACCATGTTAAGGATGGCCCCCACCTTGCCCCTGTACTGACCTGTGGGTCATTTTTATTGTAATATGGGCTGGGATAGTCATGGAAGGAAGAAAGTGTAAGATTTTGAAGGGACTTTTTCACATATTTTGTGAGAAGGTTGACTGACATAAGTCAGTGATATAACCAAAAGAAATTAATACAGCAACAAATTTAAATTAAACAAAAACAGACATAAACCGGTAAATACAAATTAAACAAATATATAGCAGTACATATTGTATGGTATTGTAATATGCTTTTACTGTTTTTTTTATCTGTATATTATTTTAAGTAGGCATGTTTTAATAGACATGCGTATCTTTGTTTAATATTTATTTATGTCATTTCATAAACTGTATTATTTCCGTTTTAAACCGAGATTGTACGATTTTGTCAAATATTTATGAATTTATATAAAACGTGTAAAAACGTATAATACATATATTTCAATATAAATTAAAATAAAAGTTAAAAAGAACATGTGTCGAAAATGCGAAATAAGCCTGATATTTAATTCTGAAATCGACAATGTCTGTACATTCGAGTTCGCCAGCATGTATATCATGCATGTACGATGTGAATCTAAATTTTGTTTCACGGATCATTTTAATTTCCTGCAACGATATATATTCATACGACACACGAACACTAACTCCGAACCTAATAAAAAGATAAATGCTTCGGTTATTGTAGGATAATATGTACGAAATATATTCGTCACAATCGGCTTAGGGCGCTAATTTGTCTTTGCTGCATTTTATGAAATTCGTCTTCAATGTATATTTTGATTGCCTATTTTGCGTTATTGTAACATATTTAAATCAATATATTACAATTTAACACATACAAAAATCGTATAGTCTCGCTTTAATAATATTTGTTAAAATCTATTGCGAACTTTTTAACCAATTTATGTTATATTGTTCCATATTGATCTGTAAATGACACTAACACAGGGCATCAACAAGAACGATCAAGAACGTGTCCTTTAAATATTGCTCAATATGTGTCCGTTTGCAACATGTATGGGGAAAATGTGTTGCCTTGTTTTACTGATAAGGGATTTGATTACAGAACATGAATATATCTTTAACATTTTCTATAAAATATGTGTTCGTCATTAACAGTTAACAATTGAGTGCATAATGTTACATCAAATACTGCCAGGAGAAAAAAGTCAGTTGAGGAAGCCAAGAAATCATGCGAGAATTTCTAGCTGCTTACCTACTCAGGAATGTATGGGTTTAGTTTTAACCGACGCCTTATATATTTTAATTTGAGTAAAGATTTATGTTATTCAAATAAACGTTGGTTTGCTATATTCTCAAATCTTTTTTCTAAAAATAAGGGATGTAGTTGACACTTGTTCGTAATTTCATTTCATCGTTCCTCAAAAGGTTGTAACTTTGTTGCTCTGGTCTCTTCCCTACCATTGAGTAATTAAATGGTAATTAAAATGAATGCGTTTTGGTTTCCTTTTATTATTGTTAAATTTGAGTTGCAATGCTATGAGGTTAAATTTTATTCACTCTTATATGTATCATGAATATTGCTGGGCCAAGTGTGAGGTTGACCGTTCCAAGGCGGTGACCCAAGCTTTATTCTTATATATGTTTATGTTGTTGTGTATTGTGCTGTGTTGTACTATTTGGTAATTGGTCACTTGCCTTAAATTACTTACCAACTAATTGCATGTCACTCACATGCAATACTGCTTCAGCACCTGGAATTTCACTTCTTTATTTTCAATGAAAAATTTAAAGATTATATGTTATTCACTACAGTAAACATATAAGAACAATGATTAAGCTATTCTATGTCTTCAGAATATCCACAAAACATGTGTTTATCATAAATCATTAGAGACAAAATTTTAACGATGCGTACACTATGACAAGGTGTGTCCACCAGTTTATACTTTTAAACATAAAGATTGACGTTTTTAAACGCACATTCCAATGACGTCATACTGTGGATTCACTTATTTTAAGGAGGTCTCATTGTCGCACACCTACCATTTCTCCAATTTATGATCACTGGAATATTCACCAATTAGGTTTTCCGCATTCTTTACGTTAAAAGTGAAACGTCGAATCAGATCAGTCGTAACACCCTTTGCCGTTATGTTTGAACATAAGACGTTCTTCTGACGTTGATATGAACTCTTTGTAAAAATATAAGCACAACTTTGGCATGTTAAACGTTTATTTTAAAATAAGTTAATAGATGCACAGCTTTTAACATGCTTTTTCAAACTTTCAATGTGTAATGAACTGCCTGCTTGAATGCTATAACCATAAAAGTATACATCTGCAATAAAGCCTCTCTATAGTGAACATATCAAATGGCACTGAAGTCAAAGAGACATATACCTGTAATACAAGTATAAAAATTAATACTGCAAATCTAAAAAAGATAAGCATTAATTTCTTCCTGCCTTTCAAGTCCAAATGTGAATTATTTTAGTATTTTAATTATAATCGACAGCTTTTTACACACAAATATAATACCTAAAAATCTTACCTTTTACTGTAAAAATAGTTTTCTTTGAAAACATCTTCTTTCTATTAGAAAGAACTTTCAATGAGAAAGGTGTTGAACAATTATATTATTTACCATCTTAGTGGGAGAACAGTGTCTTTAATCAACATAAACACCGATAAAGTCATATTTCTCCCTATCTAATTACCCATTAGCACAATAGTTTGTGTTTCTCCTGTTGATATAAACCAGATAAGTAATTCCTTTACAAGGTAAGGGCTTCATATTTTATTTTATTTTACCTTGAAAAAGGGGCACAACTGGTTTATGTTAAAATGATTTAAATGCACTTAAATCCTTTGGCACATGTTTTACCTCTCAATATGTATGAAAACATATTGTGCCAAAAGACTTAAGTGCTATTAAAGCTTTCTTGCAGTCATTAAAAGGATGTAAAACATTCTGGCATACAAGGGATTTGTCGATAAGCACTTTGTGCACCTTGGTTCGGTGGGATATACTATGTGGTATACAAGACATGATTCCAGGGAATAGTGCAAATTGAAGAGTATTTGATTAGCTTTCTAAACGTGCAAAAAAGTGATTTTGAAAAAAAAGTGCACTTACCCACGTTCTGGCTCTAACCCCTCGAAATCTTTGCAATGAATACATCTTTGTTGGCAACACTTGGTTAATTGGCAATCGTAATCTGACTGAATCGCGTTTGTCACGGCCTCGGTTTGTCAAAATGGCGGCTGTGAAATTTTGCCTAGTCGCGCGCAGTCTCGTTGGGTCGCAAGTCTCGTTTCCGTTTAGCGCGACGTGTTAGCTTGTTCTTCGGATCATTGAAGTTACGCATCCCTTTGTTTATAAAGGTCCATGATTTTACCTGATAATGGTCACTGCAGTGTGACCACAGCATTGTGTCAATAAACCGGGGTATAGTACACGGGATTGGGTCCAATAATAGAGTTATAACACAATAAAGTAAAATAGGCCTTTATAGAGGTATGTACTGTATTGCTTAACAAAATGTAAAATGTGCTTTTCGAACTTGGACTCATATGTAGGAAACTCTTAGATGACTTTGGATTTTCATATATATTTAAAGATCCTGAAAATATATGTAGTTCTTTGTCTTATAAGAGCATGAAATAAGCAACTATATGCAATATTACTACATGCTGTATACACTATTAGGCATGATATTTCAATTTTTTGCCTGTAGACTTAATGAACTGTAAAACACGCTTTAGGATTTGTGGCATCCCTCGTTAAGAATTCAGAGTGAAGGCTTGTGTAACTATGCGAGAGTTCTTGTGAGTGAATGACTGTTCGAATGTGTGAGTGACAGACTGACAGCGCGAGTTTATATATTAGCGATTCACCTGACTGTTAGAATGCAGGAAGTACTGACTGACTTGGCGAAAGAACATGTGATTATTTGACTGGAAAATAGTTTAGTGTGCATGTGAGTGATTGACTGCCCGTTAGAATGTGTGCATGATTTAATGACTGTGAGCATGGATATGTGAGTGATTGACTGACTTTTCAGACATCTGAGTGACTGACTGTTCGAGTGTACGCGTGCGTGACAGACTCTCTGTTTAATTATTTGAGTTATTGGCGGTTTGTTACAAAGCCATCCACCGACGAATCGACTCTAGTATAAATAATTCCCTAAAATTATGAAACCGAAATTCGTAAAAACTTTTGCTGATTGTGCCTTTGAATCTCTTATTTAATTGTAAAACGTAACCAGAACTACATTTTATGCACGGACGAATATATGTGTGTTGCACAGTATGACTCTTATTTCGTCGAAATCTCACCTTATTGAGTAACACATGACACTTTCTTTTATTGTCATTATAGAAGTGATGGGTTTGCGTGCGTGCGTGCGTACGTACGTGCGTGCGTGTGTGTGTGTGTGTGTGAAGTAACCGATATAGCTACTTTAGCTCAGTTACAGGTACTGTTAAAAAAGATGAGGATAACAAAGCACATCGATTTGCACACAACTATATTTGTGTTTAGAATCTAGGTCTTGAAGGCCTTCATGAATGCTTTATTTTATAAGTATTATGTAATTTGTAACGTACTGGTGCAGTGCCGAAAAAAACCCCACCCCATCTAAATTAGAATTAAAAACAGCGATTATGTTTTGTAGTATTATTCAATACAGTTAATTGAAAGCAGTGAAAAAAATTTCGAATTATCCAACGTTTATTAAATATTTATTATTGTGTGCAAGTGGCCACTGAAATAGAGAATAACAGGTTGGTGACGTGGATAGAGAATGGTTATCTGGCAAGTCGGAGGAATTTATCGGCTCACCCGATAATATCCTCCGACGAGCAAGATAACCATTCTCCATCCACGTCACCAACCTATTATTCTATTTTATCCTGTCACATTTACAACATTCGTTGAAATGTTTCTAAAATATCTACTTTTCGAGTATTTTGTGTTTAAATATTTAATATGGTAAACATCACGCGCGAAAAAAAAACATGGTGACGTCACGTCAGGCAAAGCGCTTAGGCTAGCTTCCATCTTGTTAAGACACATAGAAATCGAGTTACTCGTTATTAATTCAATACACAAAGACGAATTATGCTGTTTAATAATATGTTTAACAACAAATTCTTACATGTATTTGGTATTTTATTAATAGAAAAAAGTATATTTATAATAGAAAATAGTAATGCATGCGCATGCGCGGATAGCAACTGACGAATATCGAGGGCCACGTGGTCATCTAGCCTCAATTCTTTGGGATATTAGGTTACCTGGTTATCGGGCTGATTTAAAGGCATGTGGCAGGATAAATGTTATATATGACATGGGCGAATATATCTTCGCAAGCGCAATTTTGTAGCCCCGCATTGTGTACATGATAACATCGAGTCATCTTGTTAGTGCATACACCTATATTGTAAGTAGACGCTTTTGTATGTTTCAAGAATGCTTTCAATGCGTAAAACTGCGAGTTAATTTCTCAAGTGCCCTTTGAATTGTATAAATCAAGTAGTACCCACCATCATCGACAAACCTTTCCTTACACAAAGCACGACAGCACTTTAGACATCTGCATATGAATATTAGAGATACTAGTATATAAAGACACTGCATCATTGTATTAACAAAAACTAAAGCTTATTATTTAGTTTCTTTGGAAAACGGATTACATGACAGAATAATATTTCATATCAGTTTGAAAATAGGGGTGGCTGACAAGGCACTGTACAAGTAATATTGTACACAATTTAGGTTTTGAATATCGCCTAATCATTTCCAATACCAAATAGTCGCAATCAACCTAAACTTGTAAACCTCCCAGCAAATGTACATTGAAGTTAAATATTCTTATAGGTTCGCAGAAAATGACGGTAATGTATTCCGTACGTACACGGCAATTTTTAACGACCAATCGCTTTATTGTTGGAGTTTGTATACCAGTCTCTTCATGATGATGAATTCAACGCGAAAATATGTGATTTGTAAATACTCCAAGAAGCGTTTTGATTGGGCAGTTATGAATTTCGGATTCGCTTTCCCGCCGTCATTTACTGCCGTTTAAAGCAAGGTATCAATTCTAGAGGCTAAACCATACCAAATGGTATAATATAAATTTATACCACCGTACTGCAAAAACGTAACTCTCCGTTTACTGAAGTCTTCATTTCTGTCGCCATTTGTTTCTTCAGTTTGTATTATCCTACTCAGTTTGGATTCGACGTACAGGGGGTGCGTTTACCTAAGACCTCTTGAACAATATAACCCGAGTCGTATAGGGTGAGTTATTTGTCTGACGTTCCAACAACTTACTCGTTCCCACGTTATTTTTTTTCACGAATTACTAAGTCGTGGAGACGAGTTGCTAAGTCTTGATAACGAGTAACCTAGTCGCGGAAACACGACATAAATAAAATTAAAAATATTACATCAGGGTCATCGAACTTTTGCCTCTTATTCTTCGGCGATCGACGTTGAAAACCCAAGCGTTTTTTTAGGACTAGCAATTGCAATCTCATGAAAATCAATCCAAGTCTGGTGCTCTATTCTCACCACTAACAGCGGCAACTTATGGAGCTAACATTGGATTTAATTTGAATGAGATTGTCAGCCAGTGTTACTTATTGTTTTATTTTAATAGCTAACTTATATCGCCATCGATGATCAGGCGTACTGTATGGAATAATATACATTTTTATTAAGCCCGCCACTCTACCAACGGTCATATGCGACCCGACTTGGAAACTGTTATAAAGTCTTCTACCACTGTTGTTCAACTTACTACTGGTCAGATCGGTGGCCTTCTTAACTATTGACATGGTTAATCGGCTCGTCTAGGGCGGTTTTGTACACGCTGTATACATACCGTGACGTCATTACGTTTCTGTTATCTTTATATACGGATGCGTAAGCACAAAGACCTATACAATACATTATGTGCGGATTTCCATCCGCATACACTATGATATAGTCCGCGGAAGAATACGATTATTTGTAACAAGCATACTTTCTGGCATTTCTTTGAAGTCTTGTTTTAAAGTGATAACGTTAACATTGTTTTTTTTCAAACACAAAACAAAACATTTTTGTTTTCATACGTGTCTTTGCCACCAAAAGTGTGTTCTTGTGTTGGCTTGTAGTTTCTACTTTAACTTCTGAACTAGTTTGCAATCACATACTTTTAAGATAAACGTTAACGTTTGTGTATCCGTCAAATCAAGTGGACAAGTTCTTTAAAACTAATGCACTGAAAGATGTTTTTTTTCGACCAACTGTGTATATATACACAGTATGTTGATTTTTGCAAATGATTAGTGGATGCGTCTCATGCACGTGTTGGCGCAAAATGAAAACATTATAACAGTACAGGCGCAAATGAAAATAGTATAACAGTATTGCATATCATGAAACTAGAATAAGCACACAATAAGTTGAAAAGCGACAACACGGGGGGAAAATTTATTCTATAAATAAAAAAGTCACAGGCTAACAGGAAGTCCGTGACGTCACACATCGACAGCGTATGTATACAATGGCATTTACAAAAAGCACGTGTCTATTACAAGCCTCGTCCTTATTATTTTCCCCTGCCATAGGCGGATGGATATTATTTTGGCGTTGCCGTCCGTCCGTCTTTCCGTCCGTCCTTCCGTCCGTCAGGCACTATTGTTCGGGGGGCCATATCTTGGAAGTGCTTTGGCGGATTTCATTGAAACTTGGTTTGAGTACATTTATGGATAAGAGGATGAGGAACGCCAAATGGTATTGTACAACATCTGTTAATAACGGAGTTATGTCCCTTTGTATCTTGAAAAAATGTTTTTTAATATAAGCTTAGAGCTTTATCTCCGTTAACACACATGAGCTCGAGCATGAAACTTACCATAGTTGTTCTCAAGCATCAGGGGGTGGGGGCTTCACATTCAACACCCATAATCCTAGGGCTAAGGAGGTCAAGGTCACATTGAGGTCAATGGTAAACAATTTGGTGAATTATTCATTATTTAGTAACTCCTTTACTATGCATCAAGGGATTCTATAATAACTGTCCACAGTTGTTCTCCATTATCTAGCTGAGTGTCAAATATAAGATCCAGGTTGCTAGGGTTATGTCAAAGTCACACACAAAGGTCAAAATCACACATTTTGGTTAAATATGCCTTATTTGTTAAGGATACTATCATACTAAAATGGATTCTCAAAATGTCCTGAAGTAGTTGTTCTCAATTATCAGGCAGTGCAACCCTATGTGTTTTTGACCAAAGTCAAGGTCACACATCAAAGGTCTCACATTTGTAGAAATATCTATTATTTAGCCATTATTTTACTATGCAGCAGTGGATTATGTAATTATCCATCATAATTCTTCTCCTCTTCTTCCTTGCTTTGTGTCATATGTAAGATTCATGTCTAGGATTAAAGCAGGTATATACGATCTTGTCAAATATTTATTATTAATATAAAATGTGTAAAAAAACTTAGTATACATATATTTCAATATAACTTAATAAAAGTTAAGAGAACATGTGTCGAAAAATGCGAAATTAGCCATATATTTAATTCTGGAATCGAAAAAGGCTGTACAGCCGAATTCGCCAGCATGTATATAATGCATGTACGATGTGAATCTAAATTAGTTTAACGGTTCATTCCTGCAGCGATATCGATTCCTACGACTTACGAACACATCACTAAAAGACGAATGCATCGGTTATTGTAGGAAAATATGTACGAATTATCTTCGTCACAATCGGCTCGGGGCGCTAATTTGTATTTGCTGCATTTTATGAAATTCGTCTTAATGTATCATTTTTCTTGCATATTGTGTGTTATGATAACATATTTGTATCAATACATTACAATTAACACATATAAAAATCGTATATAGCCGCGCTTTAAGTTCAAGGTTCATGTCTAGGCTTAAGTCACTCGTCACACCATATAATATACACTTCATGTAAGGTCATACGATTCACATTAAGGGTCAAGGTTACACAAATGCTTCATGTAATGTCGTACGCTAAACCCTTAACTGACCAGCATTTTTTTCCAGAATGATGTTACAATCTTTGTACATAGAAATAACAGGTTAGAGATTTTGCGCTCCAACAATGGAGAGCATATAGTCACTAATTAAAACTTCACTCATATACAACCGTTACAGAGCGTAAAAGCTGTAACTGACAAAATCGTGACCTAGCGTAAAGTACGTCACGACGTTGCAATAACGCATCACAACGTATATATAAGCCAGCGATATAAAAACATCATTTACAGTAATTGTTAAATTTGTTTCCGGGTGTAGCTTAAATTCGTAGTCACCATCGATTATCTTACGTCGTCCCGTGGGTGTGGGTAGCTGATTCTCGTGTACACACGTTAGTGTTTATTCTATTCCAATGTGTAACCATAATGCCGCCACGGACGAAAAACGTCGTCGTATCGCGACGTATAGACTCGCATCAAACTGAACAATCCAAGTCTTGACGTCATACACAGTTCCCCGATTAACTACGAGTGAACTTCGGTGCGTTCGTGATGGTCGTTCGATAGAGGGGACACGGTATTATAGTGCACAGTCAAGCTCGAGTCAGTAGTTGATGGTTATTTCATCAAAATAGCGTGATCGCGTACAAAACCCTTTAGTATATAAGTCTTATCAGACATACGAGGATATTATTACGTTTATCTTTCACGATCATTCTTAAGCAAAATATTTACAGTCTTGCAAAAGTATGGATTAACATGTGTTTTACTTAAGTAATGCTGAGGAATATTGATGTTATATAAATCATTACCACGAAGCTTAGCGGGTTGAACCTCAGCTAAAACGTGGTGTTCAAGTCGAGCATCTAAGCTTTAATTAAGCCCGTGCGTCCATGCGCCCGTGTCTTCATTAGCAACATTAATCTCTCGAACTATTTAATTATTAAACATTACCATAAATGAGCAGTGAGAATCCTATGTTAATGGTATTCGGTCTTCTTTATGATCTGTTGTACATGTATATAATTTACTTCAGATTCAGGAGTATACAATTGTTGTCTAAAATATACAACTTACGTTCATCAGTACGAAGGCATACAAAAGTTGTTAACCCGGACCGAACCTATTTTGTTGTGCTTTTGTCCACTCTTTTCGTTTTAGTTATGATAGTTGTGAGGAAACAGTAATACTGACATTTACCATGGTCTAA
>NC_068360.1:4238766-4443766 GCF_020536995.1 Dreissena polymorpha
TCCCTAATTATGTTGGGGTACCACACGGGAAACCAGCGGCCACGCAGCTGTTGTATATAGTGAATACCCAATGCCTAACATTATCTGAAAACAAAGGTAAAACAATGATTTTCAATCGAATGATATAAAGTTTTTTATGTAACTTCTAAGTGTGTTATTCAGGTTGAACATTTTGCTGTCATGCAAATCATATAGCACGTAATTCTAAACCAGAGCATTTAAACAAAGAGTAATCGAACGTACGCGTCCAGGGATGTAACAGGATTTTACTTTTGCATGGTTTTCCTTAAAGATGCAGAAAGAAATTTCACATTGTCGCTAAAATATCCGAATAATAAACTCCATTGACGTAATTAGGAGATAGAGTATTGTTTATACCTGCTAGTATTTTATATAAAATATTAACACAGTGATACTTCGGCTTCACCAGTTGGTGCGAAACCTTATCATACCATTCATTCTCATATTTTATGGCAAAGCACTATAATTGCCAAACAATAAGACTCAATACCACATTATACTTTATGACACGAAAGTACACAACAATAATGAATAATCGAGACCCTTCTACAAATGACTCATCCAACAAGAAATACACACACACACACACATATATTAGTCTTACCACACAAATATACGGTTCTGTGTAAGTGAACGCCAAGAGCACATGACTTCCTAGCGAGAGAATGATGCCCGACAACATCCAGGACATGTTCTTTCCCACCTTGTCGATTGCAAGGCCGAATATTGGCATAGTGATGGTCGCTAGGAGGTAAACCATACTGCCAAATGAAATTGTTTATTGTCACATACAAGGAAGATCTTTGATCGAACTATATGTCTAATTCCAATGAAAGTAATGAAGTAGTTTCTCATGTTCCGTATCATAGTACAATGAAATTGGCAAAATGGGATCATTTTGCGAATTTATTTCATTTAACAAATTGTTTCATTGGTCAGCATTTTTTTATAAAAGAAAGTGTTTAGTCGTTTACTAACATGTGATAACAAAAACTGTAAAAATGTTTTCTGTTCGTTACTTTTGTTATTTACTCGTTCCGGTAATTACTTCATATAATCGCAAAATACTTTTTAACAATTAAGCTCCCGAAACTCGGTTAATAAGATACGAACGACATCGGATGAGATCCTGTATATATACACCTTTTAGAATGCAGCTACATGTGGTAAAGATATGTTGAAACAACTACTATATTCAGTAACCTCTTTCAGGTGCAAGTATTTACTAACATTTTCCTCGTTAAGAGTAATACGTTATTAATGAAAGCTAGGTAGTTATTAACACAAAAACCTACCTGTTTATGTTGTCCGCTTGGTCGGCATTTCGGCCATATTTAGTTTCAAAGAACACTCTGAAATATAAAACATGTATATAATTGAATTGGGTTATGTTTTAACATACATCCTGAGTGTATATATGTAAAATAATATAAAGATCTAACTGAATACAACTTAATTTGGGTGTCAGCATTTTTCATTTATATGTCAGCGTGAAATATTTTTATTTAATGTGATGTATTTATCTGAGTGAAATGAAATTTGAAATATAGTATCATTAAATATTGTTGATTGTGTTTGATATTAAATGATTAAGCATGATACCTTTAAGAATTGTATTAACTTTAACTATGTTGTTTCTTTAAACAATACAAATGATATTTAAGAAAAAAACGTTTACGTATTTTAAACCAGTGATAAAAAGTGAAGTACATATATTTTGTTTATAATAGTTATACTTGATACATCATGTATGTATGAGACTTGGTATACCTATGTATCATAGACATGCGTATAGTTAATAGTTTATGTTCTGACACATGTACAGTCTTCATATCGCACCTAGGTCTAGTATTTCATAACTTACTGCCCCTGTGCCACAAACGGCATAAGTTGAAGGTAGTAAATGGCGGTTGTTACGCTGATCAGCCAAAATGAGGCTGAGAAATGCTTAACGTCCGATATCTTCATCGCTTCAACGTTTTCTTGGAGACAAAATGCAGTTTCACATGTTAAATACTAGTAGTTGATAACGCTCGTTAAATATAGATAATATTATTGAACAACTTACAGTGTAAAGAAATAATTCAGCGTACTGTGTGTGCAAAATAGGATATAAGTTGCATTATGCAGATACAAGTGATAGTTGTAATTAAGCTTTATAATTATAATACCATACATGTAAATATCTACTTATATAAATATACATCGCATATACATAAAACCTAAAAGCACGTTCTGTCTTAAAGTCGGTTATCTTAATTATACTATAAAGCAAATGTAACACATTATTACAGTTTCGGTGTTGCTAACACAATTAATTAACTAATTATTTATATCATATATAATATGAACGAAGTTAAAATTAAGGTGCACCAGCAGATGAGAAAACTTTATAATAGCACATGGTCATTAGTTAATAGAGAAACCCGAGTGCTAAACATTGTGATACAACTTAAAAGTAATATCACTAGAAACAATATACAAACATGCAACAAGTAAAACGATTAATAAGTATTTAGCCGCGCTATTATAGTCCATTCAATGACGTACCTTTTGACTTTGTATGTAATCCTAGGTTATGGTGGTGGTTGACAGTGTCTGCCCGTCGGTCGAGGATGGACAAAATTACAGCAGAGAGACCGCAGACACAAGGGCAACACCCGAACCTGATAAATATGAGTCGTATTGGCAGAGACGTAATGAAAGTCAGTGTTTTTTAAGTTTAAATACCACATGTTAGTCTGATAGCAACAGAGGGAAGACGTAAACCCGATTATGCAAACCTTTCAACGTAGCAAGATGTATACAGCAATATAATGCATGAATAAACAAATGACCATTGTGTCATTAAGAGTGGTTTTCTAGTTAAATGACACGTGTATAAACAAATGATATGTGTATGCTTAACAGTATTTATAAATACATCTAAATAATAGGTGAGTTGAGAATTGACACCTGTGCACAGAATAGTTCACAAACGCCCTCCGTAACTGTGTAATTTACCGTAAAGCATTATGCATATTAATTTCCGATATGAAATGTGACAATCACTTTTACATGCGGTTTAAAGAATAGCGGCATGAAAAACACATTTCTATTATTATGGAATAATCATCATATCAGCTGGTAGAGTGATGTACTAGTATCCCGCGGCTGTGGGTTCGAGTACCATACCAGTATTTAGTAAATTAATAAACAGTATTTATGTAAAAATCAGGAATTATTTAGTTGAATCTCAATAATTCGTAATGGTTATTTGGCTTATTATACAGATGATACCTTACAAATGTCAATTATGTTACTATTTTAAGAAAGATATCTAATACATGAATATAATATACATGGATAACACAAATCACGTGCGTTGTGACAAAGGTGATAATTAAGCTTGAACATTAAGAAAGTTCACGTTTGTAGTGAAAAATGGACTACGAACAATATCCGGCATGCCCAATTACATCGACGGAAGCGTTTAAAACCAGATTTAAACGGTAATTTCAGAACAGACCATCTAATGGAATATAACCACCCCGTAATCACTTGCCAACGAGTAATGTCACTCCGAGACATGTGGGTTGATCAAACACGTTGGAGAAATACTCGTAGATTGGGACCATCACATTGATAGTAAGGACGCTGCTCTGAAACAAACACGGGTAACTGTTATTCAGTCATTTATTCAGTCATTTATGGGATGGTACGCGATGTTATCCTATGTATACAACAACATAAAAAGTTATGGTTTAGATTGACTGTTTAATAACATCACTTGTGTGTTACACATGCACGATTTGTTGGTTTCCATGGACTTTGGTTTCCATGGACTTATTAGCAATCAATAAATTGTTGTGATTCGTAATACGTTAAAATGTGCATACTCGATTGTCCTGTCGTGCCGCACTGACTTTAAGCACCTAAATCGTTCGTCATAACCGACTTAATCATTTAAAGACTTATACATTCGTGTTCGATATGCATCAATTGACCTACAGATGCGCCCCTGCCATTCTTGATTTTTATAATGGATATTGTGTGCTCGCAAATCTTGCATCGGACTTATATAGCTTATATAGTATTGCTTTCTTTTGCTTGACACTAGTGTACCTACCAATATTGTGTTCTTTTGCTTGACACTAGTGTACCTACCAATATTGCTTTCTTTTGCTTGACACTAGTGTACCTACCAATATTGTGTTCTTTTGCTGCACATGCACACTCTCAACTTTCGCTTTCTCGTGCTGGACATACAGTTGTGTGCTCACCAATTTCGCTCTTTTTTGCTTGATCTAAACGTGTGCACGCACCCATTTTGCTGTCTTTTAGTGACCTTTTTCACCATTCTTAATTAATTTAACTGGACATTGGCATGTGTATACACCAATCGTGCTTTCTTTTACTGAACCTTTCATGTTCAACTCACCAATATTGCTGTTTTTATTGGACCCACACTTATGTACTCTTCCTCGTTGCTTTCTTTTGCTCGACTTTCACTTGTGTAACTACCTATTTTGCTTTTTTTGCTGCACCTGCACTTGTGTACTCACCAATTGCGCTGTCTTATTCTGGACCTTTCACTTATGTACTCACCAATTTTGTTATTTTATTGGACCAACACAAGGGTATCCATCAATTTTGCTTTCTTACAGTGAACCGAAACTTGTTTACTAACCTATCTTTATTGTTTCTTGTACGAGACCTACACGTATGTAATCGTAAGCTGCCCGCACATTTTTTATTTATCAAGCCTACGTCCTTATTCTGGACCAATCTTCACATGTGTACTAACAACTATTGCTATCTTTTACTTGTACCACCCCTGTGTTCTAACCTTAAATGATATCCTATACCGGTCCATTACTTGTGTTCTTAAATTTGGTGCTTTTCTATAAAAGAGCCTAACATGTTTATTCACCAATAGCGCTTTCCTATACTGGACAAATATTTTTGTTTATACCAATCCTTCTTTCTTATACAGGTTCCACACATGTGCTGTCATCCATTTGCTTCCATTCAATGGATCCACCCTGGTGTACTGACCAGTCCTAGTCAAATACAAGACCCACACCTATGTACTCACAAATATTGCGTATTTGCAATGGCCCCACGCCTGTGCTCTCACCAATGTAGCTGTGTAATTCACTAAATCCACACTTGTGTACCTACCAGTCTGTTGCTGAACCAACGCCTGTCTTGCTTTCTTTTACTGGCCCTGCAAATGTGCTCTCGTCAATCCTGCTTTAATTTACTGGTCCCATATTTGTGTACTCAACAATCGGACTGTATTTTACAAGATCAACACTTGTGTACTCAACATTCGAACTTTATCTCATTAGATCCACACGTGTGCACTCACGAATATTGTGTACTCTTTTACATGACCGACACTTATGAATTCACCAAACATTCACTTTTCAGAGACCCACATGTGTGTATTCACAAATATGGCTTTTCTCATTTTAATACACTTGTGTACTCACCAATCTTGCTGCGCTGATTTTGAGACCCATCACCATGTTCAACTCCTTTTGTCGGAACCATTTGACGGCCATGTTGTCGTTTGCTATAGCCACAGGGCCCTCAACGAATCTAATAGAATTTTAATGTTTGAAACAGAGTGTTTATAAACATATAATTTAGATAAAGTATATGTAAGAATTATATTTAAGATATCATCTTATGTTTTAATTATTTCTAATTTAGCACTTGATGTTTAAATTATAAAACACTGGCAATTTTTTAAATAATATCATTGCTATGTGTTTAATCATTTAATAATTATTTTCAAATTAAAGCTAGTATAAAAGATATAATGAAATAAAATCAAAATAGATAAAAGGTTGATGAATTAAAACCTCCATGTGTAACAAAAGTTTAGAATAAATGGTAAAAGAAAATACACTGAAAAACAGTTATATGCAATAACAAATAAGTTTTGCCTGTAGTACAAAAAACTCTTACATGTACATTAACATATACCCGTACGCTATAAGGAAATATTAGTTCATACGACACATAGACAAACTTTTGGTTCTGAAGCAAAAACGAGTTCCTGTATTAGTATCAGCTTCATCTTGGTCGTTATGAGTGTAATTAAACTGACCAAAATGTCCTATATGGTTAATAATAATTTAATAATGTTTAATTGAAATGGCTCGTTAGTATTAATGTATTGTTTTAAGAATTAGTAAATAAAATGATGAAAATGAAATCATATATACTCGCTTAAAAGAAAAACTACATATCCAAAATTACAATCATGACATGTTTGCATACAAATCTGCATAGCTATTGTGACTGTATATAGTTCCTTCACTTTAAATTAACATAACTAGTCTTACCCAAACAGCGCCCGTGAAGCCCACATGACCCAATACTGCCCATGCATGGCACCCAGAGCAAAGATAGTCTGAAAAAAATACAATAAACATTCGGTTAATCCGATGGGGCTCATCCTAAACTTCAAATAATTTCCAGATAATGTGGTCAAATAGCGTCCTTTGTGTTTTTGATCAATTGAGAGAAAAAAAGTGAACTTGTCTTTTAAAAGAAAACTAGCGGATGATAAAATGTATTTCTTTTCTGATAGTTTTCGGTTGTAACATTATTCCCATATACGTGTGATAATTATGGTTCTAAACGGGAGAACTAAATACCATTATATAAACTTGTTAAATTGTTGCGCTGACAGCATTTAGTTTAGCTCTGTTAAGTTCAAATAAAGTTTGGTGAGTTCATGGTAATTTAATCGATGCCATGGTAAAGCAATTGTTGCTTGTAGAGTACACGTATTTCATGTCATTGTGGAAAACATCTTTCAAATATACGAGTTGTGATTTAGTTCGAAAAATATAGAACTTGTGTACCATTTTTTGTGCCCAATGCCATAATAAATAATACATTACACATTAATCCATACATTGTATATTGATATATTTAACTATGACACAGAGACATTTTGGTTACAATCCGCTAGTCTTTGATTTAATGCAACGGACGAATGAAATGAATTGTGTCTATACATGGTACTGGATCAACGGGGTTCACAGGGGTTTAAACACGGGCTGAACGGAATGTAAAAACAAACGTTTGCAAATATCTCAAATTATTTAAATACATGTGCTAAAATGTTTAACGCATAAAAGACTTTTTGTCTTGTGGTTTGTGTCGATATTTCAAGATGAAAGATCATTGAATACATGTAATGAAATTGATACCATTTGACAGTTCACGTTGCGTGCAGCATAACCGTGTAAATGAATGATGTGCACATATAATGTTTGACAAAGAACACAGGCTTATTTAATAAAGTTATTCTGATGTACGGTATTACACATTGTCATAAGCAGCATAACACACTGTCTTTTATTCACTGGTTAAAATTATTAAGAAATTGTGTTTTAAAAAGATATTTAAAAAAAAGCACCACTTATAGGTGTGTTTACATCCATAAACCTGTAACTGTGAACCCCACAAAGTCACGTGATCATGTACACTGTATATAATACAAGACGATTACTAACATGGGCCACGACGAGGAGGAACGCTGACACGGTAAGACTGGCCCTGATGCCGACCTTGTCAACCATGAAGCCTCCGATCAGACAGGACAGGATGCTAGCCCACTGAATGGTCGAGTAGAAGCCCATGTACTGGACCTGTGAGATACGCATGTCAGACAGGATGTAGTTCTGTAAGGACGCCGGAGAATCGTTGCACCAGTAGTCACCTGCATTAGGTAATTCACTATAAGCGAATATATCGTTATATATGTAATAATTGATACCGATACTACTACTACTACTACTACTACTACTACTACTACTACTACTACTACTACAACTACTACTATAACTACTTCTACTACTGCTACTGCTACTTCTACTGCTTACTGCTGCTACTAGTTCTACTACTACTGCTACTACTACTGCTACTTCTACTACTACCACTACTACTACTACTACTACTACTACTACTACTACTACTACTACTACTACTACTACTACTACTACTACTATAACTACTTCTACTACTGCTACTTCTACTGTTACTGCTGCTACTTGTTCTACTACTACTGCTACTTTTACTACTACTTCTACCACTAATACTACTACTACTACTACTACTGCTACTACTACTACTACTACTACTACTACTACTACTACTACTACTACTACTACTACTACTACTACTACTACTACTACTACTACTACTACAACTACTACTACTACTACTACTACTACTACTACTACTACTATTACTACTACTACTACTACTACTACTACTACTACTACTACTACTACTACTACTTGTACTACTACCACTACTACCTCTACTACTACTACTACTACTACTACTACTACTACTACTACTACAACTACTACTACTACTACTACTACTACTACTACTACTACTACTACAACTACTCCTACTTCTACTTCTACTATTACTACTACTTATAATAATAATCGTCAATATGTTTTTTTATTGAAGCACATAAAATATCGCGACATAATACATTATTTATGTTCTGGTATAAATGATGACTATGAGTATTGAACACGTTCTGTTGCAGAAGCATGATCCGTTCATTTTTTACGGGGCGGACATAAAAAAACACGTATAAAAATTCGTATTAGTTTCCTGTACACTCCGGCCTTAGCAAAGCTATCGTCCATATGAAGTATACATATCTAAAATATAATCTGTTTCAATATCAAGTTTATGGAGTTTGTCGGTGCTATTGTAATACCAAAACAAAATATCTACTAACGTTGCGTATAGAAGCATATGAGCAGTATGCAGATATTTCAACATGAAATTCATGGTCTTTGTTAATCGATTTTTTTAACATGAAGTATCCCATTTGTATTTTCTTTCATACCCATTCCTATCAGGCAAATGAAGACCAACACGGTGTAGCGACTGCAAGTTGATGATGGCAAACATAGTTGTCCATTAATCTTGTCATCGGGCGCTTGTGAGCTTGTGTCGTTGTTGATATCGGCACTGAACGCCTCGGTCGTCTATATAGACAAACACATTCAGATGTATTTTAAAGAATTTGCTACATTTTCCATGACAGCATTATCGTTATAAGCAGTTTTTGTTCGTGTCTTTTAATTATTTATTTGCAGCTATATAGTTTTGTTTTAACTTATTTGTTATAGCCCAATTATAGCTTATTGCTATACACATGTATTCTCGAATACGTTCCTGGGTCAAACCAATACTTACTTGCATTCTAAAATAAGCTCTCGAGAACGCTCCCAGAGTTGTGATCGACCATCATTTAGCATAATGTACGACCCGAACGCTTAATCAGTACACAATTATTTAAATACAAAATTAACAGAAACACAAACAAACAGACAGATTTTGTTAACACGTAAATTAGTTATAAATTTAAGTCATATGAAACAGTTTAAAAATGTCAACCATAATGTATTTTTTCTATATATTTAAACGACATTAATAAGATGAGATTTTTCTGATTATGTGTGCAAGGATGTTCCTGAAACAAAGTAAATAGCCGTTCGTCTAGGTGTACTTGCGTGATGGTAGATGGTAAAGATGCTGGCATATTGTCACTGGCATTTTTCAGAGCAACAACACAGGTGCCCTTGTACCCCTTTTCATCTAGTGAACCCTGCTGACCTTCTTCTAGTAGCGGTGTCCTTTCGTTTGGTTGATCGGACATTGTCCGTGGCTGAAGTAGCGAATCGCGAAACTAAACCGTTTCACATAGTGTGGTCTAATCGTTCATAAGTTGTCGTTTGTTAAAACAAACTACTTGTATTCCGTCTGGAAATAAAGAGAAATCAGTATCCAAATTGGCATTGCCATCTTAACAAGTGCATGTTTGCATTCGATTATTATGGTAATCAACTGAAATAATACCTCACATCACGGACACATAAGTGTTGTTTTATAATGCGTGCAAACGGTCAACGTATATATTGCACGTATAATATTGAATACATACATGTTATCAGTACATTGACACATACACGAGACAACGATTATCTGAAAAATAACCCTTCAACTAAAATGGTATCGTGATATCAAATCATTTGCTGTGTTAGTGTTGGTTTTGCTGTCGGTAACATCCGTTTAAATATTCGGTTGAATAATGTTGTTTTTTGTCAACTTCTGTTTGTATTTTAGATGTTAGCCGGTTTCTTTATTTAGTAATTCGCCGCTGCTTGGACGGTTTGGCGAGTTTGAACGGAAAGTTGACCTTGTCAGAAGCTAACGTTCCCGTGATATATTTTGTTAAATGTAAAATGTCGTTATATGTGATGTTACTTGTTAATGGCTCTTTTATATGCTGTTATTTGTAAAGTGCCCTTATATATACTGTTATTTTAAAATGTCCTCATATATGTTGTTATTTGTAAAATGTTCTTACATGTGATTTTATTTGTAAAGTTCCCTGATATAAGCTGTTGTTTGTAAAGTGCCCTTATGTGTGATGTAATTTGTCATAGTTTTGAACATGGACCTATACAAACAAATTTGGGTTTGTATAGGTCCCTGTTTTTAAGTTGCAATGCCCCTGTTCGCTGATTTTGTATATGACATTAGTGCTGCCAATATTCATTTTTGATGTTCATTTACATTGAAAGCAATTATAAAACGTATTAATTAATATTGAATAGCAGTGATCGAACTGCTGTATGATAATATTAGTAGAAATCGATCATGGTTTATTACGAAAATGAAGAGGGATATGTTCCATTTTATAAAATGTGTGTGTATGCTTATTTCGATAGAATTCTTTCACTTTTAAGGATTATATCACATTACACAATGCATAGCATTACTCTTTTGTATTGACTTGGGTCTTGGTAACGTTTCATTGACACAATGTTAATGCAGACTTGGTTGGTATTTTGAAGATTCACGTATAATCGCTCTTAATTCCCAAGTCTACGAAAACATATGCCTTTTTGCAATATTGCCAAACGATAGCATTTTACTATATTGTAATTTAAATATTTAATAAGAATGTGTGCTTTTTGTAATGACATATTGATAATAAACGAAGTAAGTAATGTGATGTAAACAATGATGTTTTTTTAAATTTCTATCGAATTGTCGTATATGAATCTATAAAGTAATTAATATTTGAACCTGCAATTCAAACTTTAAAGGATGCTGAACATAATTGACGAATTATTGTATGACCCTTTAATTCGTTTTAAGGTTCGTAGAGGGACCTATACAAAGTGTGTATAGGTCCATGGTTCGTATGATAGGTTGACAAGAGGATGATCGTATCGCTTTCTTAAATCGTACACTATTTATTTAGTTACTTGTTCTCTGTTTCATATCCAGTAGGGATAAAAGTAAAATGACACAGAACAATTATACTCTTTCCTGATGCAGAGTTACTTGTAACCAATCTTTAACAAATAGCAGTTTTCACAGATAAAATATTTGTGGAGACCGTATGTGCAATACCGGAAACGCTCTTAATTTCCAAATGTGAATCCCGTAGAGACAAAAACCTATAAATACGCGTCGAAAACGGTGAAATTAACCGTCAGTTGGAGACACAGCTGACTCAAAGGAAGCTTCTGAACTGTCCTAACCGTTCATACGTCATTCTGATGAATAGTTTTGTTCTTGTTTACAATAGAATACCATTTTTATTGACGTTTTAATAAATGTACTGTAGTATGTTGTGATTGTCGGCTCGTTTTTTCCTGGCATAAAGTCAGTAAGGCGCGTGACGCGCCATCTTGACGAAACAATTGCGGCTGCAAATTAAAACCCAAAACAATGGCGTATACTGGAGATTCCAATGCAACGCTTCGTGATGTGAAGAAAGTGCAGTTTGGCATTCTTGGGCCAGATGAACTTGTACGTTGTCATATAATATTTCATGAAAATATGCGATCTTTTTAACGTCCTTTTAAAAAGATTGGGTGGGGAATGGTTTATGCAAGTTATGCATGCAACGGATTATAAAAAAAGAAATATTTTATAAGTTACGATATAATTTAAATTATGGGCAATATTGTTTGTTTAGTTCTAGTAACATATACTGACAAAATGCTGGCCTATAATTAGTAATTGGGAATAGTAAAATTGAAGTTTGCCTAGAACTGAATCTCCCTTATCTTAATATGTGAATCTGTTTATTTTAAATTGATGAGCTGACAAAGTTCAAGATGTAAATGTATTTGTTTGAATGTCATCCTTGTCAGTAACATGTCGAGCCTGAGCTCAAAGCAAGGATTAGTCCAAATAATTAGACGTAAGCTACCCCGATGTAAATCGACCTCATATTTATAGGAGTAAGCAAGGATCGGACATGGGTCCCCTGTATGACCAGCATACACTAACAGCCAGACTAAAGAGAACGCTCAACAACAAGGCTGTTTGAACTGACCTTATTTCACTTCAGTTTGTTAGATAAAAGTTTCATATTTGTTACCAAAATGTGAAGCACGTAAGATATATTAAATCTTCTTTCCAAAACCCTTGTGTTGTATTACAATTTCAGCGAAGGATGTCGGTTGTGGAGGGTGGACTCAAATATTCTGAGACCATGGAAGGAGGAAGACCGAAACTTGGCGGACTTATGGACCCTCGACAAGGGGTAGTCGACCGAAATAGTCGGTGTCAAACCTGCGCTGGGACCATGTCCGAGTGTCCTGGGCACTTTGCACATATCGAACTGGCCAAGCCTGTATTCCTCATTGGTTTTCTTACAAAGACGATTAAAGTGCTCCGATGTGTCTGCTTCTACTGTTCCAAGCTTCTTATTGAGCCTGTATGTTTAAGAATTATATTGTTACTGTTTTGTGTAGCTTTTTCTCTTTGAACACATCATAAAGCAACAACTCTTAAAAATATATCACTTAAGAGTACATTTAATGTCATGGATATCGCATATTATATTATAACAACCAATGTTTTGATGTTGAGATTGTCAACCTCAGGGCTTGAAATTAACACTCGCACACTCGCAAAATGCGAGTGAAAAATACAGATTGCGAGTTAAGTTTTAAGCCACTAGAATTTTTTTGCGAGTGAAGAAATAGTGAAAAAAGAGTTATATTGCTAAATGCGCTCGACGATTTGAACGCTAAACCGCAGGTCAATTAATAGAATGTCTGAATACCCATATGCGGAAGCTCGCACTTTGTATGTAGACTGGTATACTTATAGTACATATATGCGGTTGGTATTGGTACAAAGAATATGAAACAGTCGATTATCCACACATGTTCACTATAAAAGACAAAAAACATGAACAGTCATGCCGTCGAAGCGAAAATTTGCGAGAATGTTTTTGATTTTGCGAGCTGGTATTGAAGCTGCCCGCAATGTTTTGCTTGTAGAAAGAAAAGTTAAATGCGAGCCCTGCAACCTTTTTTTCCTTAGTGATGTCTACTCATTTTCTAAAACTATTCGTTTGATTGAATGAGAATTTTTAAAGTGTGTAATTTAAATAATTAAATATCAATTGATGTTCAACCTCTAGTTCTTTTGAGTAGTAACATCATTCTGTCTCATTTAATATAAAAAAATATTTAAGGTTCAAAATGGTTATGTTTCCTTTATAGGTAAATGGGTAACCATTACATGTGTTAGGATAATTATCTCGATAAAATAGCAGATATATGTGTAGATGATTTAGATTATGAACTTTCTTACATACCATTATGTCCTGTTTTAAAACTGTGCGTTTTCAAATTCTAATTTAAATTTGCTGCTATCACGAATTAATATTTTGTGTGCGTTTTTTTTGGTCAAAGTATGAATTTCACTTTCCACTAACATATATAGATTATTTAGTAGTATTCCACACTGATAATCCGTTTTGTTGATGTTTGCAGTCCAACCCGAAGATGAAGGACATTATTCAGAGGTCAAAAGGTCACCCTGCCAAGCGACTTGCACATGTGTACGACCTGTGTAAGAGCCGTAAGATTTGCGAGGGCGGTGAGGAAATGGACACGAAACTGGAAAAGGCTGATGACGAGGGTGGTGGTGGAGATGAACAAAAGAAGGTGAGTGAACTTCTTCTTGCAATAGTTTTTTATCTAATAAAAAAAAACTATATTGATGTTATTTCAGAAAAAAGATAGGACAAGAATAATATCTTCAAGTACTGAAGAAAAAAAAGTTAAAACTTGGATTGAAATATCAATTTTAGCATAGCAATTTGCCAATAGTACTTTCTACTAACTAGTCCATGTGTTGCCTTGTTCAAAATTGTTGATCAAAAAAACTTGTAACAGGCTGAAAAATACTAATACAAGTGTTTTTGGGATGGCAAAATTTTAAACACATTTATTGCCCCTCATTTGTTCATAAAACATGCAGAACGGACTTTGGCTTTTTTTTTGTTGATATCAAAGGTTTTCCTTCTATTTAAAAAGCCGTATGACCCAATCATGACCAATAGACCTAATCCAAAAAGTGATTGTTCTCAATGGTCAATTTTAGCATTTGTGAAACAGGCCCGAAGGTCATTGAGAACAGTTCCTTTTGCTGGACCAATCTTAATAAGAAAAAATGGCTGTCTATATCAGTTTCATACTTTTTCCAAGGGTCATGGTGGTTGTGGTCGCTACCAGCCTACCATCCGTCGAATGGGACTTGAACTGACCTGTGAATGGAAAAAGACAAATGAGGAAACACAGGAGAAGAAGATTGTGCTGACTGCAGAGCGTGTATATGAGGTCTTCAAGAGGATTTCTGATGAAGAGTGCATTGTTCTTGGTATGTGCATCGTAATGAAAGTTGTTGGTGTGTACATATGTAACAAACAGCTTTGATTAAATTGTTTTCTTTAATGGTAATCATTGCCCACTATCTTTAAATATGTAGACATCTGAAAGTAATGCTAACTTTTGTGAATTTAATGACTAGGTATTGCAATATGACTCAGTCACAGCTATAGATAAAATAAGAAGAAAAAAGGCCCTATGCTGGGGTGTGATGTATTGAATTTGTCACTGTGACATTGATTTTAAGGCTGATACAAACTGCATATGATTCTTATTCAACAGGTATGGATCCCAAGTTTGCGCGTCCTGACTGGATGATCTGTACTGTGATGCCAGTGCCACCCCTGTGTGTAAGACCGGCTGTTGTCATGTTCGGTTCTGCCAGAAATCAGGTATACAGTCTTAAACATGTTTTATATACAGTCATAAACGAGAAAGAAATGTAGAGTTACTCTTTTGACTATGATTGCCTACCTCGTACCTTTGATCATATAGATTGCATACATACAACTTGTCACAGAAAATCTAGATGCCAACAACTAATTTAAGTAGATACTTGACCCTGCTATTAGTTTGTGCATGTATGTTAGTTGATTATTGCAGTTTTGTGTATGTGTGTTTTTGTACTGGAGAAAAAAATTATCAAATGTCTTTTTGTATAAATTTAGAATTGTATATTAAAACCTTTGGAAATGAAAAGTTCAATTGTCATCTGGCTGGCAGGATGACTTGACTCACAAGCTGTCTGACATCATCAAAGCCAACAACCAGCTGAAGAGGGATGAACAGAACGGTGCTGCGGCGCACATTATTGCTGAGGACACAAAAATGTTACAGTTCCACGTGGCCACTCTGACAGATAACGAGCTGCCCGGACTGCCAAGGGTATGAGGGCTAATTAGTATAGTGTTGCAACGTTCACGCTTACCACTACAGTCAAAGCCCAGGGCTATCAAAAATCATTTTTATACGTATGACCTACATGTAGCTAGTGAACATTCGCCAGTTACATTTATTGAAAAGTCATTTGGGCTGCTGGGTTATACTTACTATTGCAACTACTGGTATTGTCGATATGAGCTTTTCTCAGAGAAACGATCATGCTGAATACACATGCATAAAGTATCGTCAAATATTTGCCTGTGCATTCTACACAGGCTAATCAGGGACAACACTTTTTTCTTTAATGGTATGTTTCTTTCCAAGGAAATCTGTTTTGAACAAAAATCAAGTTTCGATTGAAAGTGACATCCTTAATTAGCCAGCACAGGCTAATATGGGCTGAAACTTTATGCAAATTTATTAAGTCTGGTTTTCTCAGAGGGCTGCTGATTTATTTTATGACTTTGTGAATAGCTGTCGTTTTAAAATACATTGAAATGCCAAAGACTACAAACAAAAGGATTTTGAGATATCTAACACAAATTGTTTTTGAAGCTTGATGCACTTTTTGATTGAGTAATTCACTGTGAAAATGATTTTTTATCTCCCGTTTTTTATTTACTTTCTTTGAAATGAGTGGTATGCATTCACAATTTGTTGTTTTTATAGCTCACCTGATTGCTCAGGTGAGCTTTTGTGACCGGTCTTTGTCCGTCGTATGTCTGTCCGTCTGTTTACATTTGTTCGTAAACACTCTAGAGGCCACATTTCTTGTCCCATCTTCATGAAACTTAGTCAGAAGCTTTGTCCAAATAAAATCTCTGCCTAGTTCGAAACTGGGTTGTGACGGGTCAAAAACTAGGTCAAAAAAAAAGACAAACCTTGTAAACACTGTAGAAGTCACATTTCATGCCCAATCTTCATGTAACTTTTTCAAAATGTTTGTCTTAATGATATCTTGGTTGAGTTTAAAAGTGGTTTCGATCTGTTGAAAAACATGGCCGCCAGTGGGCGGGGCAGTTTTCCTTATTTGGCTATAGAGAAACCTTGTAAACACACAAGAAGTCACAATTTTTGCCCAACATCATGAAAGTTGGTTAAAACATTGGTTCATTTTTGGCCCAATTTTCATGAAATTTGCTAAAAACATTTGTTTCCTTGATACGAGATTTGAGTTCAAAAATGGTTCAGGTCAGTTGAATAACATGGCTGCTGGGAGGGGGGCAGTTTTCTCATTATGCCCCCCCCCCTTTCGATGAAGAGGGGTATATTGTTTTGCTCATGTCGGTCCGTCCGTCCACCAGATGGTTTCCGGATAACTGATAACTCGAGAGCGCTTATGCCAAGGATCATGAAACTTCATAGGTACATTGATCATGACTCGCAGATGACTCCTATTGATTTTCAGGTCACTAGGTCAAAGGTCAAGACGATGACCCGAAATAGTAAAATGGTTTCCGGATGATAACTCAAGAACACTTATGCCTAGGATCATGAAACTTCATAGGTACATTGATCATGACTCGCAGATGACCTCTTTTGATTTTAAGGTCACTATGTCAAAGGTCAAGGTCACAGTGACCATAAATCAGTAAAATGGTTTCCGGATGATAACTCAAGAACGCTTATGCCTAGGATCATGAAATTTTCAAAGATACATTAATCATGACTCACAGATAACCCCTATTGATTTTCAGGACACTAGGTCAAAGGTCAAGGTCACGTTGACCCGAAATAGTAAAATGGTTTCCAGATGATAACTCAAGAACGCTTAGGCCTAGGATCATGAAACTTCATAGGTACATTGATCATAACTCGTAGATGACCCCTATTGATTTTCAGGTCACTAGGTCAAAGATCAAGGTCACGATGACCCGATCTAGTAAAAAGGTTTCTGGATGATAACTCAAGAATGCTTAGGTCTAGGATCATGAAACTTCATAGGTACATTGATCATGACTCGTAGATGACCCCTATTGATTTTCAGGTCACTAGGTCAAAGGTCAAGGTCACCGTGACCCAAAATAGTAAAATGGTTTCCAGATGATAACTCAAGAACGCTTATGCCTAGGATCATGAAACTTCATAGGTACATTGATCATGCTCGAAGATGACCCCTGTTTATTTTCAGGTCACTTGGTCAAAGGTCAAGGTCATGGAGACCTGAAATAGTAACATGGTTTCTGGATGATAAATCAAGAACGCTTATGCCTAGGATCATGAAACTTCATAGGTACAATGATCATGACTCGCAGATGACCCCTATTGATTTTCAGGTCACTAGGTCAAAGGTCACGGTGACCTGAAATAGTAAAATGGTTTCTGGATGATAACTCAAGAACGCTTATGCCTAGGTTCATGAAACTTCATAGGTATAATGATCATGACACGTAGATGACCACTTTTGATTATCAGGTCAAAGGTCAAGGTCACAGTGCCAAAAACGTATTTACACAATGACTGTCAAGGTCACGGTGACGTAACTTAGAAAAATGGTTTCCGGATGATAATTTTTAAGAACGCTTACGCCTAGGATTATGAAACTTCATAGGTACATTGATCATGACCCGCAGATGAAATAATGATGAAACTTGACGAGGATGTTTGTCTGGACAATATCTAGGTCAAGTTTGACATTTGGTAAAGATTGAATGAACCGACTCCTCTCAGGTGAGCGAACTAGGGCCATTGTGGCCCTCTTGTTTTGTTTTGCTTTCTATATAATATTTCTGACCAAAGATAACAGTATGCATAACAACTAAAGTAATTCAATTGTTTGATGATGCTTATAGTATTTCATTTTATAAAACTTTAACATCAATATTGGAATAGAATGTACTTGTCATTTCAATTGTAGTAAGAATGTGAAAATTGAATGGATCCGTTTAACTCACAGATATTATCACAACCCAACAATCCATTGTCTCCCACAGGCTGTTCAAAAGTCCGGCCGTCCCCTGAAGTCCATCAAGCAGCGCCTGAAGGGCAAGGAAGGCAGAGTAAGAGGCAACCTCATGGGTAAACGTGTAGACTTTTCAGCCCGTACCGTCATCACGCCTGACCCGAATCTCCGTATCGACCAGGTCGGAGTGCCCCGTACCATAGCACAGAACATGACCTTTCCGGAGATCGTCACGCCATTTAATATCGACAGGTAATTAACGTTTTTTTTGTCACAAGCTGGTTTGTTAGCTGATATTGACAGCATTAAGTTTGGGTTTACAAGGGCTTTGTTTTTAGGTCAAATGAGCACAACGTGCTTATGGAGTTGTGCTCATGGTGAGCTTTTGTGATCGCCTTCTGTCTGTCGTGTGTCGTCCTTTGTGCGTTGTGCGGCGTCAACCTTTGCCTTGTTAACTTTCTAGAGGCCACATTTTTTGTCCAATCTTAATGAATTTTGGTCAGAAGATTGGTCTCAATGATATCTTGGATGAGTTCGAAAATGGTAACATTTGCTTGAAAAACATGGCTGCCAAATGGCGAGGCATTTTTCCCCACCCCTTAAAATCTTGTTAACACTCTAGAGGCCACATTTATTGTATGATCCTCATGAAACTTGGTAAGAAGATTCATCCCAATAATATCTTTGACGAGTTTGAAAATGATGCCGGTTGGTTGAAAAACATGCCCACCAGGGGGCGGGGCATTTTTCCTTATATGGCTGTAGTAAAACCTTGTTTACACTCTAGAGGCCACTTTTATTTTCCGATCTTCATGAAACTTGGTCAGAAGATTTGTCCCAATGATATCTTGGATGTGTTCAAAAAAGGTAACCTTTGCTTGAAAAACATGGCTGCTAAGGGGCGGGGCATTTTTCCTTATATGGCTATAGTAAAATCTTGTTAACGCTATAGAGGCCACATTTATTGTCCTATATTCATGAAACTTACCCAGGGGACGGGGCATTTTTCCTTACATGGCTATAGTAAAACCTTGTTAACACTCTAGAGGCCACATTTATTATCCGATCTTCGTGAAGCTTGGTCAGAAGATTTGTCCCAATGATATCTTGGATGAGTTAGAAAATGATAGCGTTTGCTTGAAAAACATGGCTGCCGAGTCAGGGTTCTCAATAAGAGCCGGCCGCTGGCCAAATCGGTCGTATGAAATCAGATTTTGGCCTGTTAAAAATCGCTCAGATTCGGAAAATTGTCAATTTACTTTTCGAACTGTGCGTGTCTTTTCGTTAATTTTGCTCCTTTTTGCTATTAAGCAAAGACGTGGCTTGATTATCTCCCTTAACGCATTACAACAACAACAACAATGAAAATGTGCAAATTGGAATCGGTAAAATAGCAGTCAAATATTTTGACGTTCTTCTCATCACATGGTGAATTTTTGTTCCTGATTGATTGCGTTTTTTGTGTTAATGCAAAGTTTTTGTTGTTGTGAAAGTTTGTTTTTCATTCAGTTACATTTCAAACTAGAGTGTCAAGCAAAATGTGCATGGTAGACAGACCATCCGGCCTTTTTCGCCCATTCCTGTAGGGCCGAATTTCGGCCCCATTCCCAATCCAAAATCGAAGTTTTTTACTCATGAGAATAAAATAACCAAATTGGAACTTTGTGCAAAAAAAACCCTGTCAAAATCATAAAATTGACCCTAAAAATCGAGTGCAATTACATATCCGAAAGTCGTATTTATCCGAATTATGATACACTTTATTTGTGAAAAATCATATTTTAAATGAATTAGCGCAAGCCGTTAAAAAAGCTAAAATATATAAAATGCACAAAAATGCTCAAATTTAAGTTCCTGGTTGACCATTAAAATGGCCATAAAATGGCCCAAAATGCAGGAAATCAATTGCTAAATTTAAAAATTTTGTGGGGGAAGCATGCCCCCGAACCCCCCTAGAAGGTCTGTTGGTTTCAAATTTTGGCCTGTTGGCTCAAAAGTTATTGAGAACCCTGGCCCAAGGTGCGGGGCATTTTTCCTTATATGGCTAAATATGGCTAAAGTAAAATCTTGTTAACACTCTAAAGGCCACATTTTTAGTCCGATCATGAAACTTGGTCAGAAGATTCATCCCAATAATATCTTGGACGAGTTAAAAAAATGATGCCGGTTGGTTGAAAAACATGGCCACCACGGGGTCAGGGCATTTTTTTCTTATATGGCTATAGTAAAACCTTGTTAACACTCTAGAGGTCACATTTATTTTCCGATCATCATGAAACTTAATCAAAAGATTTGTCCCAATGATACATTGGAAGAGTTTGAAAATGGTTTTGGTTGCTTTAAAATCATGGCCACCAGGGGTGGGGCATTTTTCCTTATATGGCTGTATTAAAACCTTGTTAACTCTCTAGAGGTCACATTTATTGTCCAATCTTCATGACGTTTGGTCAGAAGATTGGTCTCTATGATATCTTGGATGAATTTGAAAATAATTATGTTTGCTTCAGTCTTGGCATTAATTTTTTTTAGGCACTTGCCCGGTTGGGCTACCAGCTTTGAAATTTCACTAGCCCGAATCAATTTTAACTAGCCCGAATTAAAAGTTATTATTCTGTTACATTTGTAACTATGTTTGTTTTGATGAAACATAGAACAAAAAAGATTAAACAAATAAAAACCTGATTCTGTTTTTATTCACAGTTAATATCTTACAAAAAAATTAACACAAGGTCTCCTGACATCTCCATTCCATCATGGTCATTGTCTGAGTCTCCGACATCCAGGTCTGACATATCATTTATGCTCCTTAAGGCGGCCTATAAACAATTGTACATGGATAACATGATTTAAATTTTCCAAACACATATCTGAATAAAGTAAATTAAATGTCAAACTAGCAATAATACCTGTGCATAAGACGTAGCACAAGGAGGCAACTTTCCTGCCCAAACTTCTGAGTATTCTAAATCTAAAACCACATTTGTAGCAGTAGTTCTATTGCCTAAGCCACATATGGTTTGTCGCCGATTTGCGGATTGTACCAGCATCTAAAATGCAGTTTAATACACCTTTGAATTTACTGTCAGGATTTGTTCCTTGACAGATAAACTTTATCTGTAAAAAACTATACTTGTAAGTTAGTGCATGATATTTATTTTTTTAAATTAATTATTTAAAAGAAAAGAAATGCAAAATAACAAAAGCCCAGGATCTGATGGCATCACAATCGAATTTTATAAAATATTCTGGAATGATATAAAAACACATCTAATTAATTCACTTAACTATTCATTTAACAACAAAAACTTAACTACGCTACAAAAACAAGGTATAATATCACTTATTCCAAAACCTGGAAAAAACTTAGAATCCTTATCAAACTGGCGCCCAATTAGTTTACTAAACAATCATTATAAAATTGCAACTATATAGCAAACTGAATAAAAAAAATATTACCATCAATCATTTCAAAATCTCAATCTGGTTTCATAAAAGGACGTTACATTGGTGAAAACGTTCGTCTTATCCAAGAATGCATAAACTATTTCAACAATTCAAATAATCCTGGTCTAATATTCTTTGCAGACTTTGAAAAGGCATTCGATTCGCTTGATCATTCATTTATGTTCTCTTGTTTAGAAAATATGAACTTTGGTGAAAGTCTCATTCAATGGGTAAAACTATTCTATACCGATATTAACAGTATAATCATTAACAATGGCTTCTTTTCAAACAGTTTTAACATCGTACGAGGGGTTAGACAAGGATGTCCACTCTCATCATCGCTATTTATTATATGCATCGAGTATCTATCACATCACATCCAATCAAATAAACACATAAAAGGCATATCACTAGAACCTGACGAAGAAATCAAACAATCCCTATTTGCTGACGATGCAACTTATTTTTTAAATAACAATTACGATTCTTTCCATAACCTAATAGAGTCGCTAACCCTTTACGGAATGACATCGGGTCTTAAACTAAACAAAAGTAAATGTACTGTGCTACGAGTAGGTAAATTAAAACAAAGTAATGTTCAATATAAAAAAGAAATGAAATTTAATTGGACATCCGAGGAAGCCACAACGTTAGGAATTACATTCACAAATAATGAAAAGGATACAGTTCTTAAAAACATACTACCTAAATTACAGAATTTTAAAAACTGCTTAAAATCATGGCATCATCGTAAACTTACACTAATTGGAAAAAATACAGTATTGAAAACGTTTGCACTTCCTAAATTAATATATGTATTAACCGTTCTCCCAAATCCACCAAATGATGTTATTAACGATATAAAATCAGCAATATTTAATTTCATATGGGATGGTAAGCCTGATAAAATAAAAAGAACTCAGTTGATTCAATCTGGAGAAAATGGAGGTATCCAATTAACGAACATTGACTCATTCTTGAATGCAGTCAAATGCAGCTGGGTTAAACGATACCTAGATAATACCAATACAAGTAAATGGAAATTATTCTACCAGAAAATCCTAAAAAAATATGGTGACTCCTTACTCTTTGAATGTAACATCAGCAATACTATCTTACATGAAATTGCAAACTAAAACATATTTCTGTCTGATGTTTCATCAGCGTGGAGTGATGTCACTCATAACTTAGAAACCCAAACCAGCAGTAAAACAATTTTATGGAACAATAAAGACATAACTTCAAACAATAAGACGTTTTTCTATAAAGACTGGTTTGAACGAAGCATTAAATATGTCGACCAATTATATGACTACAGAATTAAGGATTTCTACTCTTTTGATAATATATGCTACATATACGGAATACCTTCAAATAATCCATAGCCTTAAACTAAAAATACAGATTGAGAAAGAAATAGCCCTCAGTAATGACACATTACAAATCTTTGAACAAAAATGGAATCGGATAAAATTCTCATAATGTTTTGTCCACTTATATACATTTCATTCTAATGTTAGTTTATCTCTCTAAAATAGTTTTGTTTATTTTTTTATTTTTATCCTCCGCCAGAGGCGGAGGGATATTGTTTTGGCGATGTCCGTCCGTCCGGCACTTTTGTGTCCGGAGCCATATCTTGGAAGTGCTTTGGCGGATTTCATTGAAACTTGGTATGAGTATATATATGCATAAGAGGATGATGCACGCCAAATGGCATTGTACACCATCTGTTAAAAACAGAGTTATGGCCCTTTGTATCTTGAAAAAATGCTTTTTACTATAGGCACTTTTGTGTCCGGAGCCATATCTTAAAAGTGCTTTGGCGGATTCATTGAAACTTGGTATGAGTATATATATGCATAAGAGGATAATTCACGCCAAATGGCATTGTACACCATCTGTTAAAAACAGACTTATGGCCCTTTGTATCTTGAAAAAATGCTTTTTACTATAGGCATTTTTGTGTCCGGAGCCATATCTTGGAAGCGCGTTTTTGTGAAAACGCACGACTTAATAATTCACCTAAATAAATTGTGAAGGCTTAAGAACCTTCCTTTGTCTTAGTTTTGTGTTATTGTCCTCCGTCCGTCCATCTATCATTATGTTCATCCGTCCAATTTGCACCCATCCTCAAACAAAGCATATGTTGCGGGGGATACCTTGGGCCTTTCAGGCCCTCTTGTTATTTTTCAATCTGACAAGATCATTGTGAATATACAACAAAACACACAAGTCCAGTATGCTTTCTTCCGACTTTATACAACTCATCATTTTTCATAACTATTCCTCTGTTGTTCATTTCTTTTTTCTCTAAAAAAATAAATATATATTAGCATATCTTGTATAACATGTCTGAACTTTATTGCTTTGTACAATCACTATGTTGTATGATCATATACATGTTTACATTGTATGTATAACATTGAATAAAAAAAAAAAGATATTTAATTGCATATTTTTTTACATTATGTATGACATGCATATACCTGCAAGTCAGCAATGCAGGCGCATAAACAAATTTCTCAATACTTGGAGACATCAAAACGAAGCCAAGACTGATTATTTTTCTATGACATTTGGAATTTTCGTTTTGTTCATATTTTGTGCGATACGCCCTCAAAATAACACAGAAAATACATTAAAATAAATGTGACACCGCAAGTTCTCCACCAAGTAATAATAATTGTTATAGCGTCTCGCGAGATCGACTTACAACACTGTTCAATAAGCGTCTAATCAATAAGTGCTCAAGGGAAATAACCAATGCAGTCTTGAATAAGCGTCTATATGAAGCTATTTCGGACTCGTTACTAAGTTCGGACACGAAAAAAGCACTCGACCCATCGGGCTACCGGCTTAGAATTTTCACTCGGCTGACACAAAAATCACTCGACCCGGTCGATGGTCTAGCGGGTTACGGCCAAGACTGGTTTGCTTGAAAAACATGGCTTCCAAGGGGCGGGGCATTTTTTCTTAAATGGCAATAGTAAAATCGTGTTAACACTCTAGAGGCCACATTAACTGTCCTATCTTCATGAAACTTGGTCAGAAGATTCATCCCGATAATATCTTGGACGAGATCAAAAATGATTCTGGTTGGTTGAAAAACATGGCTGCCAGGGTCGGGGCATTTTTCCTTATATGGCTAAAACCTTGTGAAAACTCTAGAGGCCACATTTATTTTCAGGTCTTCATGAAACTTGGTCAGAAGATTTGTCCCAATAATATCTTGGTATCTCAGGTGAACGACTTTGGGCCTTTCAGGCCCTCTTGTTAGGGAATTGGGCCCAGGCCATTGGTGTAAGCCTGGTCCATTTTGTAATCATTAATTGGTTGGTCCATTTCGTAATCATTAAATGGTTTCAACTGACCCATGCTAATTAACCAAAAAATTTTCTTTGTAAACTCCTTAAAAGAGGTAGAATAATAATAAGAATTTCTCTAAAGCATGGCAAATTTTGGTTTTGTAAATTTTTAGCCTATGGTAGCCCAGATTTCTGACACTTGGGAGCATCAACTGATTTGTCCACACCTTAATTGATATGCCTAGTTGCATTTACTAGCAATCAAAAATGGATTCTGTTTTTGCAGACTGCATGAGCTGGTACGTAGAGGTGCCAACCAGTACCCGGGGGCCAAGTACATTGTGAGAGACAATGGGGAGAGAATCGATCTACGATTCCACCCGAAGGCCAGTGACCTGCATCTCCAGATTGGGTACAAGGTATTGATATTGGTTAATAAAAATCAGTACCCTTTTTATGTCCCCCACTATAGTAGTGGGGGACATATTGTTTTTGCCCTGTCTGTTGGTCTGTTGGTTGGTTTGCGCCAACTTTAACATTTTGCAATAACTTTTGCAATATTGAAGATAGCAACTTCATATTTGGCATGCAACGTGTATCTCATGAAGCTGCACATTTTGAGTGGTGAAAGGTCAAGGTCATCCTTCAAGGTCAGAGGTCAAATATGTGGCCAAAATCGCTCATTTTATGAATACTTTTGCAATATTGAAGATAGCAACTTGATATTTGGCATGCATGTGTATCTCATGGAGCTGCACATTTTGAGTGGTGAAAGGTCAAGGTCATCCTTCAAGGTCAGAGGTCAAATATATGTGGCCCAAATTGCTTATTTTATGAATACTTTTGCAATATTGAAGATAGCAACTTGATATTTGGCATGCATGTGTATCTCATGGAGCTGCACATTTTGAGTGGTGAAAGGTCAAGGTCATCCTTCAAGGTCAGAGGTCAAATATATGTGGCCCAAATGGCTTATTTTATGAATACTTTTGCAATATTGAAGATAGCAACTTGATATTTGGCATGCGTGTGTATCTCATGGAGCTGCACATTTTGAGTGGTAAAAGGTCGAGGTCATCCTTCAAGGTTAAATATATGGGTCAAAATTGCTCATGTAATGTCACTTCTGCAATATTGAAGCTAGCAATTTTATATTTGAAATACATGTGTATCTCATGGAGCTGCACATTTTGAGTGGTGAAGGGTCAAGGTCATCCTTCAAAGTCAAACGTCATATAGGGGGACATTGTGTTTCACAAACACATCTTGTTTCGGTTTTGATTTTTTAAGGAAAGGCATCTGTTAGAAAAAATAAATTGGAAAATACTGATTCATCAAGGAATGTTGGTTTTTGTAACCAGGATTTAAATATGTTTAGACCAACGCCTGTTATTTATAAAAATCAGGTTTTTAATGCTCATTGATCAATCTTTTTTTTAGCAAGAATCTTTATTAATATTGTTAACAATTTACATACCAGTACCCCAGATAATTGTTTGGGAAATAGGGTTTTCACCCATTGATTTTGAAAATAGGGTGATTTCATTCTTGAAATAGGGTGAAATGAGTTATAAAAATGAATACTGTAAAATGATTGCCGCTTCACTTCTGTTGAAGCTGCACACTTGTATTGATTCAATAAAACTGTAAACTATCATCATTTACTTTAATACAATGATGTTTCATAACATCTTTAATCCTTGAAACTGTCCATAATTTAAACTTTAAACTTAAAAAAAAATGATAACACTAATGATTCGGCACTTATTGGCTTTTGCTTTCTTGGTAGGAAACCATTTGCGATCAACTGATATTTTGGGGCAACAATAGCGGACGTCTTTCGACCTCTCTTAGACTTTATTTCACATCATAATAGAAGCTGAAAGTACAGACCCTTTACATAGACATGCACAATGGTCGACGGATTAAGTCAGATTTAAAACGCTTGTATGTCTTCGTAAATAATTTGGTCAACACTTTATTTTACAATGAAATCTAGTCCACAGAGCATTTGGATAACTTTGACTGTTTTCCTGCTCAGTCATCCAGGCGCTTGCTTAATGAAAGCGTCGCCCCATTACGATAATAATTCCAAAGAGAAAATGCCGAAAATGAGCAAAGCATTTTCGATCAAACTTATTGTATTGTACACATCAAATTTTACGAATTTGCGTAGAATTCAACTCGGTTGCGTTTTGAATACGCATGATATTGTATTTCTTTGCGTTTTAAAACATTTTAAGAGGGTGAAAGACACATATACGCACGTTATCTGGGGCACTGACATCCAAGTTAAAAAAATATCACTGAGATTTAAATTGTTTTTAATACAACGTGTCATCTTTAAAATAGTTAATTGTGGTGAAATATACTAATGTAATACAAGCAATAAATGCAGTTTATGAAAGATGTTCAGTTTTTCTGTTCGCTAATTAATAATTAATAATTCCCCAATCAGTGGAAAACATCGGGATTTCCCGCTTATTTACAGTTTCATTAAATGATCTTTGGGTACTTCACATTTCAATAAACACTTCATTTGTTTCCACCAATGTTTGTAAAAGAAAAAAGTCACAAACCCAGTAAATTACATTTGGTCTTTCTCAGATTAACTTGTTAATTGTATATTACAATGGAAACAATTGTTAAAAAGCTCCTGGTATTCCTGCCAGGTTGAGCGTCACATGCAGGACGGGGACTATATCGTGTTCAACCGACAGCCCACCCTTCACAAGATGAGTATGATGTGTCACCAGGTGAAGGTGCTGCCCTGGTCCACATTCAGGATGAACCTCAGGTACGTGTCTTATTATGAATGAGCCTTTTTGGGGGAAAACAGGGTTTAATGCTTTAAATGTGGCCCCTTATTAGCCTTTACAGTCTTCAAGAGCTTGAAACAAGAGACTTTCTTTTCAAAAAATACCATAAGGCGCACACGCCGGAAAGTGGCATCCCTAACTTTGCAGACTGCGTAGGCTAATCAATGACAACTCTTAACACACATGCATTAAGCCTCGTTTTCCCAGAGAGCAGCTCAAATGATTCACTGGTTTTGACTGGTTTTGTGGTTCTAAGTCAAAATTAGAGTTATGTCTGTTTTTCACCAAACCTCAGCTTTTGCCTCAAACCTTTCCATGTAAATTTAAACTGTTTTGTGGTGAAATATTTCATTTGATTTGATATAAACAACAAAGTTGAGCACACACTTACAACTAGTGCTCTTAATTCATATAGAATATATATTTCTTGAAAACATTATGTTGTGAAAAGATTAAAGGAAATCATTGAGTATTAGCTTTAAAGAAATGTGTTAACCAACGATTTCAACCGACTGTTCTACCATAATTTTTCTCTGCTGTTTTAAGGACTCAACGTTTTGCACTTGCACACATGTTTATTATCCAAGTATTTTGAAGATTTTAAAAGCAGCGTTTTTTCTCACCACTTTGGGAATGGTACCGGTACCGGTCAAATTGGGAAAATTAGTGGCATTTTCATCCAAATTGGGAAATTTATTAATTATGCTGGAAACGTTTAAAAACATGTACAAATAATAAGTTGCATATTCACATCAAAGTGGTGAGTGATTTTCTACGAAATCATGTTTCTATAACCACTAAACAATGAGTTTATTAAACCTAACTCTCTTTTTACCTAAAAATGTGCTTAAGAGTATGATCTGTCTAAATCGGGACTTGTAGCCTCAGGTTCTGTAAGATAACCTGCCATATATTGAACCAGGTTTGCGTCAGTAGACTTGACCTTTAATGAAACGCTGCTATTATCAACATCTGACAACTGTGCACTGGACTCGATCTAAAATACATATTCCCCAATTTTTAAAGTCCGAATTTTATAAATGCGCGAGTGTTAATCAGTATCGGTAATTTGTTTGGCTGTTTTCATATTACACCAAAATTGGTGACATACTTCTTAACAAGCAGTATTAGGGTTTTGGCTCCAAGGCACTGAAGATGCAAACGATTGTGAATCAGTTGTGCGTGAATAACACAGTTTCACTATCAATGGATACTTTCACTGGCTTTGAGGCAGTTTGTTGGCGTTTCTATACCTAGCACACTAATCAGTCATTACGATGTAATCCTCTACAAAAAAATCATGGCAGTTTTTAGCGAGGCTGTTTTTGGAGGAAACCCAAGGTATTGTCATAGCCTGCTCATCGTCCACTGTCGGCCGGCGTCGTGCTAAAACCTTTACATTGGCTCTAAAATCAAAGTGCTTCCACCTACAACTTTGAAACTTCATATGTAGATGCACCTTGATGAGTTCTACACGCCACACCCATTTTGGGTCACTAGGTCAAAGGTTAAGGTCACTGTGACTTAAAAAAAAAATATATACAAATTTTGACAAGCTTTCGCAGCCGAGCGTGGCACCAGTTATGTGGTGCTCTTGTTTTAGAAAACATCTGATGGCAACCTGGTGCATTCCAGGAAATTGTACATTTCATGCTTAATATTGTCAAAACAATTATTTCGACAAGTAAACGTTTTTACAAATAATTATTTTATTAATTAACTAAAACTGTAAATGTTTGGTTGCATTCTCAAATGACCGTAATTAAATGTGTAATCCAAAAAACACTTCAATCTTCAGTTCATGTTAATGCGACGTTAGCAAAATTTAACTTCACATAAACATTACACATGCCTATTTCCTTTGTCTCAACAAAAGCGCGCAAAAATTAAGCTGCTCATGTAAAACGTCATGTTACCGCATGGAAAGCGAAGGCATATTGATTTTTGTATTAAAAAACTATGTAGCATAGAGGCAATTGAAATCTTTTAATTTCGGTTAAAAATTGTGTTATTCATTTTAACTAAGTTAAAAAATTAATTTCAATTAAACATGCTGTATCTTTATCATTAAGGTCTTTTCGATGATTCATTATTGAAGCAGTTTATTGTACTTTTCATACAGTACTGAGTAAACAAAAAATCCAGACAAAACTGGATTAAGTGTTGGGTGTTGTGAAAATAAGCTTAGCCCGTATACTGACATTATTGTTTAGACTGCGATGTTTTGACAAAAGGGAATAACATGTCATGTGTGTATGCAAATCTTCGGCAATTTTTCCGTAAATTAGATTTTTTTGTGAATTGGTTATTTTTATTTTGAAATTGGGAAAAATGGTCTCATTGGGAATGGTGCTGTTTTACGGTACCAACTTTATATAGAGGAAAAACGCTGGAAAAAAAAGGCCCTTAAAATTTATTTTGAATGTTTTTTTGGTTTTTTGGAACAACCCAGGATTGGCATTTTGAATGGGGCTGATATTAAGACCCACAGGTTGGGACAGAAAATCTTTGCTTTAAACTAAATAACAACATCTTTTACTTTGTTTATCTCGCCTTCAGCTGCACAACCCCATATAACGCAGACTTTGATGGAGACGAGATGAACCTCCATCTTGCCCAGTCCCTGGAGACCCGAGCTGAGATCTCACAGCTGGCTTCCGTACCACGCATGATCATCACGCCGCAGTCCAACCGGCCTGTCATGGGTATCGTACAGGACACCCTGACAGCTGTACGCAAGATGACCAAGAGGGATGTGTTTCTGGACAGGGTGTGTGCTGGTTTAATCCTTTACCACTCCGAGGCAAAGTGGAAATGGCTATGTGCAAACAGCATAAAACCAGAACAGTCTGCAAGTAACTCGCACTCTGTTCAGGTTTTATGCTGTTTGCTGCTCATCAGTATCTAGGGGTTGGAAATGGAGCCTTTAAAACTTGAATCTAGTAAGAAAGGTCTTTAATTACATTTAACTTTCTAAGACACTACACACATGTCAAAATACGTATCTAAGTGGTAAAGGGTATAATACTCTTTACCACTCTGATAAGCATTTTGACTGTATTGTAGTCCCTTAGAATATCAAATTAAACTAGAAATGGCGTGGCAGAGGCCGACGCATATCCCCACTCCGCATGTTTGACCCAGGGGCGCCCCAGGGTTGGTAATGGGGCCATGCATAGTTGAGATTGACCGTATTGTCATAAGAGAAGTTCAGTATCAATTAGAAGTGAATCAGTGTAGAAATGAAAAAATTATAGTAAAAGGCAATTTTGGGTGGCGTGGCCTATGTGGGCGGGGCGCCCCAGGGTTGGTAATGGGGCCATGCATAGTTGAGATTGACTGTATTGTAATAAGAGAGGTTCAGTATCAATTTAAAGTGAATCGGTGTAGAAATAAGGAAATCATAGTAAAAGGCAATTTTGGGTGGGCGTGGCCGGGGCGCCCCAGGGTTGGTAATGGGGCCATGCATAGTTGAGATTGACTTTATTGTCATAAAAGAGGTTCAGTATTAATTTGAAGTGAATCGGTGTAGAAATGAAGAAATTATAGTAAAAGGCAATTTTGGGTGGGTGTGGCCTATGTGGACAGGGTGCCCTAGGGTTGGTAATGGGGCCATGCAAAGCTGAGATTGACCGTATTGTCATAAGAGAGGTTCAGTATCAATTTGAAGTGAATCGGTGTAGAAATGAAGAAATTATAGTAAAAGGCAATTTTGGGTGAGGGTGGCCTATGTGGCCGGGGCACCCCAGGATTGGTAATGGGGCCATGCATAGTTGAGATTGACCGTATTGTCATAAGAGAGGCTCAGTATCAATTTGATGAAATCGGTGCAGAAATGAAGAAGTTAATGTAAAATAACATAAAAAATTGAGTGAAAATCTCTGACCCAGCCCTCCCCCAACCCCCATAACTTTTGACACAGGGGTCAGATCAAAATTCCGTCACTGTCACCGTCGCACATATGCTCATAGCTACCATGTATGTAAGTTTCAAGGTTCTAGTGCTAATAGTGTAGGAGGAGCAGGTGGCCAGGATGGACGGACAGACGCACATCACCACAATATCCCAACACTTTTTCTCCGAAAAACGTGGGGATAATTTAAGATCTTTCTTGCTTGATTTAATTGTTAAATCATAATTTTCAACCCGTAGATACTGATAGTAGCAAACAGCATATAGCTTTTTGTACATACTTGTAGTCATTTTTTGTTTGCCTCTAAATGTGTGCTGAATTTACTTATGAAAACATACACATGTATAATGTGAAGCCTATTTACTGATTGAAATTATGTTATTAAGGTTTTGTCCTACATAAGTTGTACGTATCTTAATGTTTAACAATTTATTGTGTGGGGTTTTTGTACAGAGTTCGACCAATGTTTAGATTAATGTTAAATTTAAAGTCCATCAAAAATAGTATATTGATTTGGCCTGCATTCCACATGTTCTCAATAAAGTCTTATAATTCTGTACCTGTGCAGGGCCAGGTGATGAACATCCTAATGTTCTTGCCAAGCTGGGACGGCCACATGCCCCACCCTGCCATCCTTAAACCCAAGCCCATGTGGACGGGCAAGCAGGTCTTCTCACTGATCATCCCGGGCCGTGTGAACCTGATCCGCACCCACAGCACACACCCTGATGAGGAGGACAAGGGTCCGTACAAGTGGATATCACCCGGGGACACCAAGGTAAGGGCCTAGCCTTTTTCTGGTCCTTTTGGGAAAAATGTGATTTCGGGATTAGGATTTGTGTGTGTGTGAAAAGTCAACTGATTTGGGATAAATTTGGGAACTAAAATTTATTACAATATTTGTGAATAATAAGTGCAAATTAAGTAAATGTAATACTTTATAACTAATGATAATACTACAGGTTGATAAGAGTCAAATCACATATGTAATGATATTTACAAAATTTTATATGAATACTTAGCAATAAAAAATCGGTGCTTTGATGACAGTTCGAGCCAACCAATAATTTAAGCCAAGCGAGTTCGAGCCATCGGGTTTTGACTGTACTTAAATATAGACATTTTTGCAGACAATTATGGATTATGAAGCACTTCTTGGCATATTTGCCAAATTTTTATTGTGTTAATTACTCTATTCAATATGCCTGTTTTATACCAGCCTAATTCAAGGCAACAAAGCTGCATTCCATATTATGAAAATAACGTTGGCGTTGATTCGAAGTTATTGATTATACATACTTGAACAAGATTCAAGTTATTGATGATAATATGGTTGGAAAAAAATTAACTGGATAATGAATGGCCATACAAAGTTCTGACATTGATTAAACCCACAGGATATCCACTATCATTTAACCTATAAATTAAGGTATGCCAACTGTTGCTATTGGCAAGCCACTGCTGGAATTATGTAATGAATATTAGATTTGACGTTGGATAAGATTTCACTCACACGGTTACCAGATATATCGGTATAGTTTTCCTGCAGTAACAAATGTTTTTCAATTGGGAATATTTTTTACCATTTTGCTTTGGGAATCGGTCAATGGACTTGGATTTGACCCCAAGGAAAAGACCTTGATTGATGGTGCAGGGCCAAAACACTAACTTTGTGGAAAGGGCCACAGCCTTTTTTTTGGAGGGAAAATTGACACAATTTTCTGGCTTTGGGGAATGAAAAATACTAAGGTAGATTTGAAATTAAGCGAAAAATGCATGATTTTAAAGAAATTTCTGTAGGTGAAAGGGCCTTTTTGGTTAAGGGGAAGAATAAGATGCCCCTTGCTAAGAAGGGTTATTTTGCCCTGTAGTGACGTGTATCTTGAATACCTTCTGTCTTTGGTTTACTGGAATAGGGTCAAAGAATGGCATAAGAATATTTTGCAGATAATAAGATCTCCTGACACTGAAGATTACATTTCACTTTACATTTCCTGTTTGTGCGGCAGGTTCTGATAGAGGATGGGCAGCTGCTCTCAGGCATCCTGTGTAAGAAGTCCCTGGGGGCGTCTACCGGTGCCATCGCCCACGTCGTCTTCCTGGAGCTCGGCTGGGAACAAGCAGGTGCGTCTGATTGTGTGACACTTTACGCGCATGTGTTATAAGCCCAGTTTTCCTTGAATACAACTCATATATGTACAATTGTGTGCTTTAAAATAATCAATATTGTTCAGTTTTATTATTTAAACTTAAGGCATATGCAATAAGTCCATTTTTTTCCCAAAACTGGGTTCATTGATATACACTTACGTTCTTTAAAATAATCAAAATGGTTAAGCATTTACAATTTTGTTGACAGAAATCAAGGCATTTTGTGTGATCTGAAAACCTTAATTCAGTGCAATATGGTGTAAAGTTTCTCTTGGCATTTTGCTCACCAGCCGTGGCCAATATTGAGTAACATACATTTAAGTTCCATGATTTAATTGTTGATATTGATGTATCTTTTCTTCAGGTTTCCTATATGGCAACATTCAGACTGTGGTGAACAACTGGCTGCTTATTGAAGGTCACAGTATCGGTATTGGTGACACTATTGCCGACCCCCAGACCTACATTGAGATTCAGGACACTATCAAGAAAGCCAAGGTGAATGAGTGGAATTGTCTGTTTTATATGTCAGGATGTGTTGATTGGCTTTTTATTTGGAGAAATATCTGATGAAAATTTTGATACTATGTGTAAAATTAATAATGAAAACATGCTTCCAATGGATGGATGTTATAGGAATTGAAAGTCAATTAAAATTACCAAAATTAAAGGCTCCTGTGACTGGTGAAAATTTTAATGGAAACCTTTCTTGTTTTTGAACGGCTGTTTAAATGATGTGATTGGGTAGAAAGGTTTTAAATAAGCAGGAACTTGAGAGCCCATTGCGCCATGTTTTAAAAGTTCTTCCGGTCCCTTACGTTGTCTGTTTAATCTGTTATATCCTGTTTACAAAAAGTGCTGAAAGAACAAGTTTTGGCTAAATTGTGGTAAAAATTTAGAATTATTCCCAGATCTGTGATAGCAAAACATCTTACAAGACCGTTTGGCCAGCTAATAATGATAAATAGGTAGTTCCTGTAGTTACATTTGGTTAGTCTTATCTTCACAATGTTTAAATTGACTTGTTAGAATTCCAAAGACGCCAGGTATTTGTTATACCCAAGAAAAACAGTAGAGTGTCTCAATCAGCCTTAGGCTTGAAATATAATCAATTAAACCTTTCCCCCATAAGAAGCAAAGTGAAAATGGCTTTTGCAAGCAGCATAAAACCTGAACATCTGTTCAGGTTTTATGCTATTTAACTTGAATCTAGTAAAAAAGGTATGTAATTAAATGTAACCTTTGGGTCTGCAAATACGTAAAAATAAGTATCTAAGTGGTAAAGGGTAAATCAAGCTTACATAAAATGTAAACTCTGGTTGTCCTCAGCTGGATGTGATAGAAGTCATCGAGAAGGCTCACAATGATGAACTGGAGCCCACACCTGGTTACACGCTGCGACAGACGTTCGAGAACCAGGTGAACCGTATCCTCAACGATGCAAGAGACAAGACCGGCAGCAAGGCCCAGAAGTCCCTGTCGGAGTTCAACAACTTCAAGGCCATGGTTGTGGCAGGGTCCAAAGGCTCGAAGATTAATATCTCCCAGGTAGGTAACCACATACAATGAAGTATCTATAGGGGGATTGCAGGTACTTGCATGAACCAAAGATGTGCAGAACTTAAATGGCTGTTGTGTGAATGGTGATGCATCGTTGGCTTAGTGTGATCTTTTTTCCCAATAGGGCATTTTGAAATCTATGCAAACTATTTTATCACTCACTGAGTGTATATTTTACTTGGTCTGTGAAATTACATCATGTTATGAGCTATTTCTGAATTGAAACCGTCTGAAAAACGCAGATAGTTGATCTTTTGCCTTATCAGCATAAAAATTTAGCAAAACATTTGTGAAACAAATATGTCTCAGTCGAGTTCAAACATTGTTCCATCTAAAAAAAGGTTAAATATATGTTTGTAATACAAACTTCTCAAAAACTGCTTAAAACAGTTAAGTTCGTTCTGTTCTCAGGTGACGCACCTAGAACCGTTGGCCCTCATGTTTGAGTATTTTCTTCATGATTATTGTGTTATTATACATCAAATCTCCAGGTTATAGCCTGTGTAGGCCAGCAGAACGTAGAAGGAAAGCGTATTCCGTTTGGCTTCCGTCACCGCACGCTCCCGCACTTCATCAAGGACGATTACGGGCCCGAGTCGAGAGGTTTCGTAGAGAACTCGTACCTTGCCGGTCTGACGCCTTCAGAATTCTTCTTCCACGCCATGGGAGGTCGTGAGGGTCTCATTGATACAGCCGTAAAGACGGCAGAAACTGGTACGTGGAGGAGTGTAGTATTAGTATTGTAGTCTGAATAAGATCACCATCTGGTTAAGGGTCATCCTCTCTTTGGGTTGTTCAAATTAATTTGGTGGGATCATTTGTTTATCTATATTTGCCGTCGATTTTATGACCAGGTAGGTGGGTATGTCGCTCTGCTTTTTTTACCAAACTAGTTGACAAATCCCGGCTGCTTTCTAGCTCACCTGAGCACTTTTACAGGTCGTGGGATCATATGCTGATAAGACCACTTGTATTTGCTGGTCTGGATCATTTGCTAGTGTGGGTCGAAGTCATGATTTGTTTGCTTTAGCTTGATATCCATTAAGGAAAAAGGATTGGTCTTGTGTTCACACAACAATTTTGCTGGAAAACATTAGCAGAAAATATTAACAAAGCAAATTGCAAAAAAGATTATTTGTTGCTATTAAATAACATCCACTGTATAGACCTGTCATAAACACATATTTGCAAGCACACCTCATGTCTTGTCCCTATATTTGCTAGCACACATCATATCTTGCCCCTATATTTGCAAGTACACCTCATGTCTTGCCCCTGTATTTGCTAGCATACTTAATGTCTTGTATCTTTATTTGCTAGCACACCTCATGTCTTGCCCCTGTATTTTCTAGCACACCGCATGTCTTGTCCCTATATTTGCTAGCACACCTAATGTCTTGTCCCTATATTTGCTAGCACACCTCATGTCTTGCCCCTGTATTTGCTAGCACACCTCACATTTTGCCCCTATATTTGCTAGCACACAGAATGTCTTGTCCCTATATTTGCTAGCACACCTAATGTCTTGTCCCTATATTTGTTAGCACACCTCACATCTTGCCCCTATATTTGCTAGCACACCTCATGTATTGCCCTTATATTTGCTAGCATACTTAATGTCTTGCCCCTATATTTGCTAGCTCACTTAATGTCTTGCCCCTATATTTACTAGCTCACCGCATGTGTTGCCACTTTATTTGCTAGCACACCTCATGTCTTGCCCCTATATTTTCTAGCACACCTAATGCTTGCCCCTATATTTGCTAGCACACCTCATGTATTGCCCCTATATTTGCCAGCACACTTCATGTCTTGCCACTTTATTTGTTAGCACACCTCATATCTTACCTCTATATTTACTCTCACACCTCATGCCTTGCCCCTGTATTTGCTAGCACACATCATGTCTTGCCCCTATATTTGCTCGCACACCACATGTATTACCTCTGTTCTCTTCTGCAGGGTATATTCAGCGTCGTCTCATCAAGGCCATGGAGAGTGTGATGGTCAAGTACGATGGAACCGTCAGAAATCAGGTACAGTGATACAGATTAATATATATAGGCCTCATAGTCACTAATTCAATGAGGTCTTTATATATGTAGATTAAGTTTCAGAAGGCCACCAAGTCATAACTAAAAAACATGAACACAAGTTATATTATATCATGCCTGCAGATTCAACAGCTCATTCAATTGCTTGATATAACTAAAAACGTTCAATAAATCCATGACTATTGTTTCACCTCTGGTTGAACAGCTGATTGAGCTTTGTTGAAATTCATGTTTAATTTTATTGATACGATGACTTAAATTTACTGTAGTATGAACGTTGGACCCAGCTTTATTGAAATAATAGTTTAAATTCTGTAAATCTCCGACTATTATTTCACTGCAGGCTCAATGAATTAATGACTATTTTTTCACATGATAAAAAAGAATTATTACTTATTTTTTCACCACATGTTCAATCAATCAATTACTGTAATTTCACTTCAGACTCAATCGATCATTGGCTATTATTCCACTGTAGGGTTTATATATTGGTTACTGTTATTTCTCTTCAGGTTAAATGAATCAATGACTATTATTTGACCATAGGTACAATAACTAATATATTAACATATGTGCCATGAATCAATAACAATGTTTTTACAGCAGGTTCCATGAATCAATGACTTATTTCACCGAAGATTCAAATAAAAAATGGCTCATTTTTTGCTCATCTATTTTTTGGAAAAAAATATGAGCTATTGTCATCACCTTGGTGTCGGAGTCCGGTTAAGTTTTGCGTTTAGGTCCACTTTTCTCAGAAAGTATCAATGCTATTGCATTCAAACTTGGTACACTTACTTCCTATCATTAGGGGACTGGGCAGGAAAAGTTAGATAACTATGTCGTGCATTTTGACAGAATTATGTGCCCTTTTTATACTTAGAAAATTAAAAATTTTGGTTAAGTTTTGTGTTTAGGTCCATTTTATTCCTTTAGTTTCAAAGCTATTGCTTTCATACTTGCAACACTTACTATCATAAGGGGACTGTGCAGGCAAAGTTATGTAACTCTGACTGGCATTTTGACAGAATTATGTGCCCTTTTTATACTTAGAAAATTGAAAATTTGGTTAAGTTTTGTGTTTATGTCCACTTTATTCCTACAGTATCAAAGCTGTTGCTTTCATACTTGCAACACTTATTAACTATCATAAGGCGACTGTGCAGGCAAAGTGATTTAACTCTGACTGGCATTTGGACGGAATTATGGGCCCTTTATACTTAGAAAATTGAAAATTTGGTTAAGTTTTGTGTTTTGGTCCACTGTACCCCTAAAGTATCATAGATATTGCTTTCATACTTGGAACACTCGCAAACTATCATAAGGGGACAGTAAAAGGACAAGTTGCATAATTCTGGTTGTCATTTTTACAGAATTATGGCCCTTTTTTGACTTAGTAACTTTGAATATATGGTTAAATTTTGTGTTTCGATCCACTTTACTTCTAAAGTATCAAGGCTATTGCTTTCAAACTTCAAATACTTTCATGCTATTATGAGGTTACTGTACCTGGCGAGTTGAATTTTACCTTGACCTTTGAATGACCTTGACTCTCAAGGTCAAATTATTAAATTTTGCTAAAATTGCCATAACTTCTTTATTTATGATTAGATTTGATTGATACTTTGACAAACAACTCTTACCTGACATACCACAATAGACTCCACCTAAACCATCCCCCACGCCCCCCCCCCGAATTTTTTTTAAAGATCATCTCACAAATGACCACTACACCCTCACATTATACCCGCCCACCCCATCCCCCCAATTTTTTTTTGAAACGGTTAAAAAACACATATTTATTTTTATTATTTTATTTTTGAAATACCGTCCAACCATCGCACCCAAGAATTCCACACTATTATTTCACCACTGTTTCAATATAAAAAATGACTTATTGCATCACAGGATAAATGAATCAAATACTATTATTTCACTGTAAACTTAATATAATTGTGGCTATTATTTGACCACATGTTCAATTAATAAATGGCTGTTTTTTCACCACAGGTCCAATGAATTGATGACTATTATTTCACTACTGTTACAATTCATCCGTGACTAATATATCACCGCAGTTATAAAAATGGCTATTCCCCTGCAGGTTCAATTAATCAAAGACTATTATTAAACTGCATTTTCAATGAATACTGACTATTATTTCCCTGCAGGTTGAGCAGCTGATCCAGCTGCGTTATGGATAAGATGGGCTGGATGCTACGAGGGTCGACTTCCAGGCACTGCCCACACTCAAACCTTCCAACAGGGCCTTCGAGAAGAACTTCAAGTTTGACGCCACCAACGAGAGGTGTGTTCTTGCCATAGTTTCTAGTCATTCATGATGAAGGTGAACTTGTTTATGTAATGGCTTTGGTCTTTAAAGTTTTGCATATATAATTGTAAGATGGCATTTTGATTTTCATACCTCTGTGAATAGGAATAAAGTGAAAATATTTCTGCTACAAGAAATTTGCAGCCCAAAGTTGTTTATATATTAAGTGACTCATTACCTTTAATAACATATCACAAAGATAAACAACAATGAGCACATGCACAAAGACTGTGGTAACCAACTCTTGATGGTTAAAGCCAAGCATCCGGGTTTTAGCCGGGGTAAACTCCTTGGCAGAATGATTTGTAAGCCATGGTGAACTAGTTTATGGGCAAAAATACTTCATTTACTCCCTTGTGTAACAACACATTCTGATGCTAACATTTTACAGGCAGTTAAAAAAGAGTTTGACGGAGGATGTGGTTCGCGACCTCCTTTCGGATGCCAACTGTCTGTCTGAGATAGAGCAAGAATTGGAGCAGCTTGTAGATGATCGTAACGCGATCCGTCAGATCTTCCCGTCCGGGGACAGCAAGATCGTGTTGCCATGTAACCTGCAGCGGATGATCTGGAACGCTCACAAAATCTTCAAGATTAACAAGCGTAGCTTGACAGACATACATCCGACCAAAATCATTGATGGTGCGTGATTTTCTTTTGTTAAATATTGACCAATTGACAGTAGTCTACGCATACTTAGATACAAAAATTGCAACAAAAGTATTTATGTTTTGCTATTGTAATTGTAATTTATCAGACCTTTAAAGCCTGTTTTCCTGACCCAGTCATTTAATGGAAAAAGTCCCTCATCTTCTAGTATGTTGCTAGATTTAGACCCCATTTTCTCATCCACAGACGTGAGGCAGCTGTGCAAGAGACTGACTGTGGTGCCTGGAAACGATCACCTCTCTATCCAGGCCAACGAGAACGCCACCATCCTGATGAAAGTGCTTATCCGGTCTACGTTCTGCTCCAAGCGCGTCATTGAGGAGTTCAGGCTGTCCAACGAGGCTTTTGATTGGCTGATTGGAGAGATTGAGACTAAGTTCCAACATGCCCAGGTATGACATAGTTCCTTGGCTGTTGTCTCAGAATGTTTGTTTGATTCACAGACCCATACATTGTTCTGCCGCGAATCTTTACTCTTGGGGACAGGTACCCTTTAGGGTTAAAAATGAGGGGACAAAAAGGAAAAATCTGGGGACACAGAAATATATTTGTAGCAGAATTTTATTTTCAGAAACTAATTATCTTTTACTTGCACTCTTAAATTTGCTTGTTTTCTTCTTACAGCCAGTCCACAGGACGTAACATTCTAATTCAACCTTGAACATTTTAAAAACTTGTTAAAACTGTCAAACAATAGTATACATATTTACAAAACTTTGAACAGATTTATGGTCATTGAACCCAGCATTGCGTGTCAATAATTGTTCAATAATTAGAATTACCGATATTTAAGGCGTTTTTTGTGTGCTTCATGCACAAAGTGCATGTCATTTTGTTGTTGTCAAAAAGTGACAAAGACAATTTCCGAAGCAAATTTGCTTGGAACGTATGTTTAGGGGCAGACTTTTTTGTCATTGCTAAACGATGTTGGGACTTGGGAAGACTCTGTAGGGGTGTTGTTATTATTATCGTCATATTTTCTAATTCTACTTCCCGGAGGAAAAAAACTAAAATGGATTTTGTTTTCTTGGGCCCGTCACTTTCCGCCATTTTGATTGGTTGTTGTAATCTCAACTTACCAATGCAATCAAGTGTTATTAATGTAAATTTACCATTGGCTGCAAAATGATGTCATGTCCAATGAAATAATTCGTTCTGATTGCACATTCACTCGATTACTTTACCGACTCACAAATTGAATTGATTAGTTTTTATTACTAATTCCTGTGCGCCCGCGGACCAATATACGGAAAACGGGTGGGGACAAATCTTTTATTTTGTGCCAATGTCGCAAGGGCGCATCCACGGCAGAACACTGCCATATAAATTAAATGCTTCTCTCATCTCAGATCTTGATCAAGTGAAACAATTTATTGAGAATAATTGCTTAAAAAAGAGTTTAACTAGCGGGTAGTTACAGTTGTTTTTAATTGCAACTTTTACTTTTAGAATTGAAAAAGATAATTACAGACTTAGTAAGTTGCTTCTTTTGGAAACAGGGTATATTTTACATCTGAAATAATGCTATGCCCGAGACGTCCTGATGTTTCTCTGGCCATATTTGCCCAGACCCCACCAACACAGTAATTGCTGAGGACCGGGAGTGGGTGAACGTGTACTATGAAATGCCAGACTTTAATGTGACCAAGATCTCCGCCTGGTTGCTTCGTATAGAGCTGGACAGGAAGAGGATGACAGATAAGAAGCTGACCATGGAGTCCATATCGGAGAAAATCACTGCTGGTGAGTGATTCTTTCTTGTGGTATAGTTAACACCCCCCCCCCCCGAAAAAAAAGTTGCTACGGGTAGGGGTAAGACTAGATTCACCATGGACAGCTTTGTTATTTGTCCAATAAATACACTTTTCAACATACAACTTTTAAACTTTCGTCCATTATTCCTTCTGATATGATGATTTGCATGTGTGTTTTGTATCGTCCTTCTAGACAAAAATACAAAAAATCTGACCCTCTTAAAATTTTAATTTTTAGCTCGGCGTTTTCGGAGAAAACCCGAGGTATTGTCATAGCCAGCTTGGCGTCCGCCGTCTGATGTCCGCGTCGTGCTAAAACGTTTACATTGGCTCTAAAATCAAAGTGCCTCCACCTACAACTATGAAACTTCATATGTAGATGCATCTAGATGAGTTCTATACGCCACACCCATTTTGGGGTCATTAGGTCAAAAGTAAAGGATACTGTGACCAAAAAAAAAGTCTGACAAGCTTCATTTATTCAAAACTGCACCCGTAGCCGAGCGTGGCACCCGTTATGCAGTGCTCTTGTTAAATAACATGATAATTATTAATTTGGACTTAATAAGCATAATAATTTACTACTCTCAAAGCACTTTTGGTACAAGTAGATATTTACCATCATATAGTACTGATTTCAGTCCTCTACTGCTATTTGTAGGTTTCGGTGAAGACCTGAACTGCATTTTCAATGATGACAATGCAGAGAAGCTTGTATTACGACTGAGAATCATGAATTCTGAGGACAGCAAGATACAAGAGGTACATTCAAGCAGTTCTTTGTATTAAGCACTTCGATCATACCTCCCTCCTTACTTTCCATGGATGGAATGGGGTTTATTTGTTATTATCATAATATGTCGGTCATCGAGTCTGTCCCCATACAGTTTGTGGAGCTAACTACTTAAGTTTTTTAAAGAGATTAAATTGAAGTAAAGATGCTCATCACACTTCAATCCCATTGATATACCCATTTCTGAACATAGCTTACAAACTGTTACTTTGTCACTTTTTTACGCAACTCAATTTTCTACTAAAGATAATAGCGGATGTAGGCTTCATGCTCACAAATTCAGGGAATGATTTCATCCTTTTCAATGTCAAACTAATTGTACACGTAGTTATTTACTTTGCTAGATGTATTTACAAGTAAGTAGTTTAACTTTCTAAGGGGCGTGGCGCCTTTTCTTCACCTGATGTGATTCTAAAATCACACCCTTGCAGATTTTTCAGGAGATGTTTCTGTTGTTTCTAGGAGGAGGCAATGGCAGACAAGATGGAGGACGACATATTCCTGAGATGCATTGAGGTAAACCTGCGGTCAGACATGTCACTGCAGGGCAACGAGGCCATTCATAAGGTGGGTCAACTTTCTGCTTTAAACTAGAAAGATCTAGAGGAAAACAGGAGGGTTCTGTACCCTGCTCTTTTTGCCAGTTTGAAAATATTTAAAATGGAAATAGAATGTGTTTTCTTTTCAACCTCAATAACAAGTGTAAATCTAAGAAATTCTGGAGCAAGTAAAGTGTCTTCAGACTTGTCTGACTTTCCGTCTCGTTCTATTTTAGTACCACCATTAAGTATAAGTGCTGGATTACCAAGGTCTTTTATTGAATAGAAATTTTAAGTCAATAGTTATTACTACCATCAATATATTCATTCTGTATTGAAATAACCCCTCATTCTGAACATTAAATCAACAGCTGTTTTACCTTACCTGCTGTCTCACCTCCCTCAAGTGTACATTACCTTACCTGCTTTTTCATGCCACACAGGTTTACATTACCTTACCTGCTCTCTCTCATGTCACAAAGGTGTACATTACCTTACCTGCTTTCTCACATAACACATGTGTACATTACCTTACCTGTTCTCTCACGTCACACAGGTGTACATTACCTTACCTGCTTTTTCATGTCACACAGGTGTACATTATCTTACCTGTTCTCTCACATCACACAGGTGTACATTGCCTTACCTGCTTTTTCATGTCACACGGGTGTACATTACCTTACCTGTTCTCTCACACCACACATGTGTACATTACCTTACCTGTTCTCTCACATCACACAGGTGTACATTACCTTACCTGCTTTTTCATGTCACACAGGTGTACATTACCTTACCTGCTCTCTCACATCACACATGTGTACATTACCTTACCTGCTCTCTCATGTCACACAGGTGTACATTACCTTACCTGCTCTCTCTCATGTCACACAGGTGTACATTACATTACCTGCTCTCTCACCTCACACAGGTGTACATTACCTTACCTGGTCTCTCATGTCACACAGGTGTACATTACCTTATGTGCTCTCGCATGTCACACAGGAGTACATCACCTTACCTGCTTTCTCATGCCACACAGGTATACATGCACCTGCCAAACACAGTTGACAAAAAGCGGATCTTCATCACAGATGAGGGTGAGTTCAAGGCCGTTGCATGGTGGATCCTGGAGACTGACGACACCTCGCTGGTCAGGGTGCTCAGTGAAAGAGACGTGGACCCTGTACGCACCACTACAAATGATATCGTCGAGGTGTTTGCGGTAAGTGAAAATGTTTCCAACGTTTTCATGAAGATTTTTTGAAGACTCTACAAGAGATTGAAATAAGCGCAAGTCCTGCACTTGTAAATTTTAAACAAGAGTTGCTCAGGTTCGCAGCTTCAATTAAGCAACCTTGTAACATATTTTGGGGCTTTACTTATGAAATACCAATCAGGCTTGCTTGGTGGAAAAGTTTATGTTGATAACTACATGTATATACACGATATTAATCATGGTTTGAATTAGAATAGGAACATTTCTGTTCAATTAGTTATTCAGATCCTTTCTTTCTATCTCGATGCCCATATGATATAAGTATATCAAGATAAATGAATATTCATTTCTATACGTATTCAGTAATCCTGTGGGGAACTTTGATTTTCTGAACTTTAGATGAACAGTCTGATAATGTATAAGCTTCAATGAAACTTTTTTCTTAATCTGCTTTAAATTTCTTCTTAAGATTTATTTTTACAAGAACAGCTGAAATATTCCAATGTTTATCATGGTGCATTTCAAATGTGTTTTTGTATTTTAAAAGAACTGTTGTTTTTTCAGACGGGTTTAAATAATTTCAGGTGGAGTAACAAAATTAGGATAAAAAAAAATAAAAAAAAAATAGTTAAGTGAGTTTAAGTTTACTTGTTAGCATGTCAGTGCTATTTTCAGACACTAGGTATTGAAGCTGTCCGAAAATCGATAGAGAAGGAAATGAACCATGTGATCTCGTTTGACGGCTCCTTTGTGAACTACCGTCACCTGGCTTTGCTGTGTGACGTTATGACTGCAAAGGGTCATTTAATGGCAATCACACGTCATGGTATCAACAGGTAGGAGACTGGCGCACTTGCTCGATGTTCCTTTGAAGAGACTGTAAGTACTTGATACTAAGGGGTCTTTAACTTCCAGCTAGAACAGTTTTATATATAAAAGTCACTGATAACTGGAATTGTCAATTGAATTTTGAGATCACTAATTTTTTACTTTCGAAGTACTTGCTATGGTTCTTTTGCCTCCTGCTAGATGGTTGATAGTTAGGTTTCTTCAGGTTTTGAAAGGTTCCAGTAAAAACTCGCCAAATGTACAAGGTACTAAAAACTGAACTGTTTGATAGATACATTGTTCTTTGATTGTGACTTTAAAATGAATTTTGAGAGCCCTAATTTTTGAGCTTCGAAAATAATATTAATACAAATTACCTGGTGTATCTTAACTATCTCAACATAAGTTTTTATGCCACTGGATTGAATGATTGGGGGTATATTGATTTTGGCCTGTCTGTCTGTAATTCTGTCCGTCATTCTGTCCCAAAACTTTAACCTTGGTCATAACTTTTGCAATATTGAAGAAAGCAACTTGATATTTGGCACGCATATGTATCTCATGGAGGCAACATTTTTTGTCCGATCTTCATGAAACTTGGTCAGAAGATTTGTCCCACTGATACCTTGATGGAGTTGGAAACTGGGTCATGCTGGGTCAAAACATGGCCGCCAGTGGGCCGAGCAGTTTTCCTTATTTGGCTATAGAGAAACCTTGTTAACACACAAGAAGTCACAATTTTTGCCCAAACATCATGAAAGTTGGAAAAAACATTGGTTTTATTGATATCTCGGACGAGTTCGAAAATGGCCCAGATCGGTGAAAAACATGGCCGCCAGTGAGCGGGGCATTTTTCCCTATATGTATATATTGAAAACATGTGAACACTCTAGAAATCAAATTTTTGGTCCAGTTTTCATGAAATTTGGTCAGAACATTTGTTTCCTTAATACGAGAGTTGAGTTAAAAATGGTTCCGGTCAGTTGAATAACATGGCTGCCGGGGAGGGGGGGGGGGGCAGTTTTATTATATTTATATAGTAAAAAAAGCTTGTGAACACTCTAGAAGTTTCATTTTTTGCCCAATCATCATGAAACTTGGTGAAATGATTGGTTTTATATATCTCTCAGATGAGTTCGCAAATGGTCCTGATCGGTCAAAAAACATGGCCGCCAGGGGGGGGACAGTTTTCCTTATTTGACTAGAGAGAAACCTTGTAATCGAACACTAAATAAGTCTCGTTGTTTGCCTAATAATCGTGAAACTTAGTCAATAGATTGGTTTAATTGACTTCTCGGACAAGTTGGAAAATGGCTCAGATCGGTGAAACATACTTTTTAGCTGATTGCCTGATTGCCTGATTGCTCAGGTGAGCTTTTAGAATTGGTCTTTGTCTGCCGTCCGTTCGTCAACATTTGGTTTGTAAACACTCTAGCATTCACAATTCTCAAGCATTCTTTATGAAAGTTGCTGAAAGATCTGAGTCAAGTTTGATAATTAGCAAAATCACATAATTAATGCCCTAATTATTGCCCTTAGATTGTCCAAATTTTCATTATATTATACAAAATCCTTGTAAACACTCTAGAGGTCACAATTTTGTTTCAGATTTTATAAATCTTTGTCACAATATTTATTTTTAAGCAAAGTTTGATGTTTGCTAAGGGGGGTCAACTCAAAATATAGGTCACCAGGTAAAATCTTACAAAAACAAAAACACTCCATACGCCAGAGTTTTTGTTCAATAATGATGAAACTTGACCAGAATGTTTGTCTGGACAATATCTAGGTCAAGTTTGACGTTTGGTAATGATTAAATGAACCGACTCCTCTCAGGTGAGCGAACTAGGGCTTGTGTTAAACAACTAGTATACCTTTTATCCTTCATCTGTGAGCCTTGCTGTCCCGTTCATATGGCACTGACAGTTTCTTTAGTTACTGTTTGTAATTGAATTAAGTTTTAGTTAACTGTTAATTATCAACTATGGTAAATGTAACTATTTAATTTGCCAGTCACTTTATGCTCAAGCCAACGTTCTTAAAATTTTCTTTGGGACTTTTTAACATCCGTTTTATCAGACGGCTCAGACTGACGTTTCGATGTGGACGGGATGATTTTCGGTTCATATTGTACAGAAAGAGTCACAGGGCTATCTTGCACCTTCTCAGCTATAGCGGGGGGACTTACTTGCTCCTTATCCGAAGTAGTTTCTTTCGAACTACTCGATGATTTACTAAAAAAACTTAAAATTGTTCGAGGTTTTTTTTCATTGGCGACCATATTTTTGGAACTCTTCATTAGGAGGTATGCTCTTATGGAACAAGCGTTTTCATTCGCCGCCAAATGAGTGAGAATCACATCATCCAATCAATACTGGACTAACAAAGCTTTCGCTGAGCAACGAGCACCAATCCGCTAATTTAAGAAACGTTTAATGTGTAAGATTCGCTTTCTGATTCATACTAAAGTCAAATCGACAGTGACAAAATTCGCACCAGTTATTATTTTTAAGCGACATATGCAATTTCTGCGCTACAATATCGCGGAATCGCGGCCTCGGCAGAACACTGGAAAGGTCAAGGTCATCCTTCAAGGTCAAAGGTCAAATATATGGCTTCAAAGCGCAATAGGGGGCATTCATGAGTGTGTTTCACAAACACAGCTCTTGTTCTTTACTGAGACAAAATATCTCCAATATTAACAATCTAATGATATTAACAAAATGATATAAAAAGTCCAGAAATAAGTTGTCTATATTGCATTTCTTCTTTTAGTGAAATCATGAATGTTGATACAAAAACGATTTGTTACATAAGACTATGACTATTATTTTAATATTTTTCCTAGGTTGATATTCTGATGGAGGCTGCAGCCCACGCTGAGTCCAACCCAATGAAGGGCGTGTCTGAGGCGATTATGCTGGGACAGCTAGCGCGTATTGGCACAGGCTGCTTTGACCTGCTCCTGGACGCAGGGAAGTGCAAATATGGCATGGAAATACCCAACACCATGGGACCAGGCATGATGGGAGGTGAGTGGATGGTGTAGGATGGCTGGGTGGGGGGGGGCGTTGAAATTGGCATGTTTTGATAACATTTGATTGCTTTGATGGACTCTGTAAGTTTTGATAAGTTTGGCTGTGTTCAAATGCACTTTTGTTATATGTCACTAGTGTAAATTTCCCATTTTCAATTAATTAATGCAACTTTGCTTAAATAAAATTAATTAGTGTTAAAGGGGCCTTTTCACAGATTTTGGCATGTTTTGAAGTTTGTCATTAAATGCTTTATATTGATTAATGTTAACATTAAATTTTAAAAGCTCCAGTAAAAAATCAAAATAAAATTTAAAAAAGAAAAAAAAAAGTAGCCTGCAGGAGAGCTCGAACCAGTGACCCCCGGAATCCTGAAGTAAAAACACATTAGCCAACTGAGCTATCATGCCATGCATACATGAGATGCGTATTTTATACGTTATATAAGCAATCTTCGTTGTTTCACAAAAAACTACATTAACAGAACTCTCCAAATTATTCAATCGTTTCGCGTTGCAACGCTTTATAATTTTTAGGTTTTTAAATCGTTAAAAGATGCATATAATGGCTATATTAGACCATGGCAAATGTTCAGTAATACTGTTTCCTCACAAATATCATAACTAAACCGAAAATTTGCGAATCTGAAACAATTTTTTTTAATTTTGTCAATTTACCAAACCGTGAAAAGATCCCTTTAATAAGATTAAAAATACACAATCTCAAAATAATGTTCTGGTTAAACAAATTTAGTTTGCTAATATAATTATATGTCCCATTTTGAGATGGATTATGAAAAATTCAAATTTCCTGTTAATTTGTTTTATTTCGCAAATCTAGTTAATTATTATTAACATGATTAAAAAAACATCTCGGAACAATGTACTGGTAAAAATAAATTTGTCAGAACTCTTGCATATTGGTCATCATTTTGTATCAACATGCAATATGAAAAGTTGATGTGAAATCTATCGGCAGACAATAATTAAATTTCTGTTTTCCAATTTCCAGGTCTAGGCATAATAATGGGTGTAGCCGGCAGCCCTGCTCAGGGAATGTCCCCGCAGATGACCCCCTGGAACCAGGGAGCTACTCCTGGGTACGCGAGTGCCTGGTCCCCAGGGGTGGGAAGCGGTATGACCCCAGGAGCGGCCGGATTTTCCCCGTCCCAAAGCGAGAGCGGCTACAGTCCTGGCTACAGTCCTGCCTGGTCACCACAGCCTGGCTCACCCAGCTCCCCCTCAAGTCCGTATATTCCGAGCCCGAGAGGACCAATGTCGCCCAGCTACAGCCCCACCTCGCCTTCGTACATTCCCAGCTCGCCTGCAATTTCTGGAGGCACTCCACAGAGTCCTGGGTACTCTCCCACCAGCCCCAGTTACAGTCCAACGAGCCCTGGGTATTCACCAACGTCGCCTAACTACAGTCCGACATCACCATCGTATTCACCTACAAGTCCATCATACAGTCCTACGAGTCCATCATACAGCCCGACCAGTCCGTCATATTCCCCAACCAGCCCAAGCTACAGTCCAACAAGTCCTAGCTACTCTCCAACGTCGCCCAGTTACAGCCCTACTTCACCGAGCTACAGTCCAACCTCACCCTCCTACTTCCCCACATCCCCTAGCTACTCCCCCACTTCGCCTAGCTACAGCCCCACAAGCCCCTCTTACTCCCCCACATCCCCGAGCTATTCACCCACGTCGCCCAGTTACTCCCCTACGAGCCCCAATTACAGCCCCAGCTCGCCCAGCTACAGCCCCTCCAGCCCTAGCTACTCCCCTTCGTCACCTGCTTACTCCCCCTCAAGTCCGAACTACAGCCCCTCTTCACCCTCATACTCCCCTCCTCACCGAAATACAGCCCACAATCTCCCTCCTACTCGCCAACAAGCCCCTCATATTCACCCTCCAGCCCCAAATATTCACCCACATCGCCGAGCTACTCCCCTGGAAACTTCAGCTACTCGCCAAGCTCCCCTCAATATTCCCCCTCATCCCCGGCATATTCACCCTCCTCCCCTGCATATAGCCCAGGCATGGCCAGTGACCGAGGCTCACACAAGTACTCGCCAAGCTCACCACAGTACAGTCCAACATCCCCAACGTATTCTCCCTCAAGCCCACAGTACTCGCCTGCCAGTCCAAGCTATTCTCCGTCAAGTCCGCAATATTCGCCCGCTAGTCCGTCATACAGTCCACAATACAGTCCTTCGTCACCTGCTTACACTCCAACAACTCCGAAGTATTCCCCTACTAGCCCGACATACAGTGCTGCAGATGATAGTGATTCAGATTAGGCTTATGTGGGGGGCTGAATTGTGTTGTAACTCTTACAGTGTTGACTTGTACCATAACAAAAATAGGCAGATATCATGTCATTATTTCTTATTCAGTCAGTTTGATGAGGAACATTGATCGTGTGTTTGTATTAAACCTTTTGTGATATTGACTTTCGCCATTCACATTCAATTTTGGAGGTTATTGTTGTTTTTGTCATAGGCTTAGATGTTATATTTTGTAAAGAAACAAGCCATGTTTGTTTGGCATATACATGGACTGGAATGCTACAAATCAGACATAAGTCTTGAATTAACAATGGCAGAAATCATTCATGTACTTTGCATATGACTTTGCCCATTTAAGTCAGTACTGGCAAAATGTGTGTTGATAAATTCTCAATTTGTGTATAAAAAGCGCAAACAAAGCTTAATGGTGTTGGTTGTGTAAGCTATATGTGTGTACATACATATTAAGTAGAAATTGTCCTTGTAAGTGATAGAAGAGTGTATGCAATATTTGTTATGAATGTATGTTTTGCATGAAAATCGTGTGTGACTTTTAAGCAGGCAATCTGACAATGACTATAAAAAATATGTTGTATAAAAACTGTAATTACAATGCGGAGTTATTCTTTAGTTGTATTGTGGATCACATTTGGGGGCTGAATTTTGCATTTTTGTGAATGTCGGGTCTTCCAAGTATTTGTTTTTGTGAAAAATATATTACTTATTGTGAGAATCAAATATTGAAAAAGAGAGAGAAAAAGTTCATACATTATTTTGATTTTCTTGAACACTTAATTCATCAATCTGTATTGGTGACAGTTTGTATAACTTGATAATTGAAAACATGTGTTGACTTCAGATTCATTACATCATGTTTGTTTTTCTGTATATATGTGTATAGGATATGTAATATTTTGTTTCATTGGTAACATCTCTTGAACATACAGACATAGAGGCTCAGTGCAACCATGTCTAGTGCTATCTATATAAAGTTGTCTGAAGAAAGAATTAGTACTATTTGTGAATAATTTGTGAATAAACCACCTATTTAGTGTTTAAAATATATGTATTAATTATGTGTGATTTTGTTGTATGTATATTTTTATCATAACATTGTAAATATGTATCTCAAACTTAATTGTACATTGTTGTACAAACTTGGATAATTACATTTATTTTTGCTCACGGTACATACCAAATTCCTTTCATATTTACTGTAAATGCCATTAAGAAGTTTTCAATCCTCCAAAATGCAGGACTGTTTAATTAAAAAGTGTTGGATGTGTATTAAATTATTTTGATTTATATATATTTTTATGGGTAGTAAATGCAAACCATGAGATATGAATAACAACAATTACATCTATCTATAAAAATAATAGTGTCATAATTTTTATTCTATCAAGAATTTACAAATATTTTGAGATGGAAATGTAAACTCTTTTTTACTGTATAGCGTTCATGTTCGGGGTTACTTTTTCATTATTAATATGCAGATTTTCAACACTAATGTTGTTCTTTGTCTATGGAAAAATCTGTGCAAATCAATAAATTCAATAAAATAAACATTTGTTCCATTTTTAACCAGGTTTTCCGAAGGAAAAAAATGGTTATTAAATTGGCGAATGTGGGCGGGCGGGCTGGCGGGCGGAACAAGCTTGTCCGGGCCATAACTTTGTCGTTCATTGTGAGATTTTAAAATCATTTGGCACATTTGTTCACCAATATTAGACAGTGTGTCGCGCGGAAGAATTACGTCGATATCCCCAGGGTCAAGGTCACAATTCGAATTCAAAGGTCAAAAATGGTTATAAATGTGCTTGTCCGGGCCATAACTTTGTCGTTCATTGTCAGATTTTAAAATCATTTGGCGCATTTGTTCACCATCATAAGACAGTGTGTCGCGCAAAAGAATTACGTCGATATCTCCAAGGTCAAGGTCACACATTGAGTTTAAAGGTCAAAAATGGCCATAAATGAGCTTGTTTGGGCCAGATCTATATCATTCATGTTGAGATTTTAAAATCATTTGGCACATTTGTTCACTATCATGGGACGGTGTGTGGCACGAAAGAATTACGTCAATAATTCCAAGGTCAAGGTCACCACGACTAAAAACATATTTATTTTGATACAGATTGGGTTAATTATAAACAATTATCAGATTAAGGGTGGCAACTAAACTAAAACTGAACTGATTAAATCAGTTCAGTTTTAGTTGTCTCCCTTTATCTGATTTTTTCACATTGAAAACCTGGTTTTGTGACAATTTTGTCCCTTGTCTTTACTTAACTTGAATTACCTTTAAATATTATATGTACATATATTTTACTTACATGAACAGAAATATTACATGTAGTGCGTGAATATGAAGTGGTTTCACAATATATATAAAAGTGTTAAACCATTCACTGAAAAGTTGACAACGTAGAAGTTGTAAAAATATTGAAAGTTGATGTTACTTAAGAATCGAAAGTTGAGAAGTTGAAATCAAAAGACAGTATTTTACAGGATTTAAGATCGATCTGAATATATTCAATCAATAGCTGTCGTTTTTGGTCTGTAAATATTTGTCATGATAGACCACAGTGAGAATTTAGAAGTGGTTTTTCTCCTTTAACTATTATGCCCCCACGAAGTTGTAGGCAACAAGCATCGCGCTTGTCTTGCCATGTGCCTGCATATAAGAACATGGACTTTAATCCTTAGGCTTATGTTTTCAACTACTGCTCAAACGTCACAGTGGAATGACCTAAGGTGATCGTAATTAAAGGACGGTAACGATATTTGCATGATTATGGACTCTGTCACTGTTCCACTCTAGATTATATTAGCTTGAAGCTTGTTTAATAAAGCCCCTTTATTTATGAGTGAATCTTTCTTTAACTCTTACAGCTGAATAACTTTTATATGCGGATGATCATCAAGAAAGGAATTTAAGCTGCCACACTTTTTGGCAGAATTATGGTAATTTGTCTGTTTTTCTATTCAATTTAAAAGATGATCAAACACTTAAAGGGACCTTTTCACAGATTTTGTCATGAATTGAAGTTTGTCGTTAAATACTTTATATTGATAAATGTAAACATTGGATCTAAAAAGCTCCTGTAAAAACAAAAATAAGATTAAAGAAAAAAGTAACCCTTAACTGGGCTCGAACCTCTGGCCCCTGGAGTAAAATTCTAATGCTTAGACCTCTCGGCAATCCGTGCTCATACAATGAATCATGTATTTTATACCTAATATAAGCAATCTTTGTAGTGTCACAAAATATAACGACAACAACAGAAATCTCCAAATTATTCAATCGTTTCGCGTTGCAATGCTTTATAATTTTCAGGTTTTTAAATCGTCAAAAGATGAATAAAATGGATATTTTTGAGCATGGTAAATGTTCCGTATTACTACATATCCTCAACAATATCATAACTAAAACGAAAATGTGCGAATCTGGAAAAAAAAATTGTCAATATACCAAAACGTGACCAAAACGGGAAATGGCCCCTTTACGTTTATTTTTTGATGATAACACATTGTAATGAATTTGTCCGTAGTTAAGCTAGAAGTTATTGAGATTTGAGCTTGAGAATTGATTTAAAGAGTTATATAACATCAAAGCTCGATTATACCTGGTAAATAAAAAAATATGGGGTAACAACATGTCCAGGATATTACTCAAAAGGTCAGGATTGAAAGTGGAACCATGCGAACGACAGTAGTTAACGAGAGCGCCCTGAAAGCATAGTTGCAAGAAACAGGGAAGTTGCTGCTGAAGTAAATGTTAAGGTCAAAATATACTAAATAGTTTCCTTATATGTTTCGATGTATAAGCGACAACTTTGAGCGAAAATAAATACAACATTTTGCACATAGAGACCCCCATAACCATACCTTTTTTTGACGGGCATTCTTAGCTGAATCGATTTAAGCAATAAAAAAAGATATGTCATGTTCAAACCAAAAAAGAATTCGACTCTAATCAAAATCGACTGTTTTTTGCACCTTTTTTCGGCCGTTTTCCAGTGGATTGTAACCTTTTGCAGTGCCATTTTTTACTTTAATCTCCAACTTTATCCTATTTCAGGGATTTTGTAGTGAACACCTATGCTTACCCTATCAATATCTCCAAACGATAAAACCAGAACAACAGTCAAAAGTGTTTAACATGCCTTCGAGGAAAATATGATTTGTTTAGAGAGTACAGCCCTTCATGACTCGATTATTTACCTTCATGACTTGATTATTTAGTATATTGTAACCTTAACGATTTCTGACATCACGAGTCGCCCCCTTGTTGTTGCTACCAAAATGTTCTATATTTAGAAACGGGAATTTCAAATAGTGACGAATGTGAATGGTTACAAAATGTCATAACTATGAAAATAAATACGTAGAATTACATTATTTCACGCATACCATTATGCAACCATCCGTTTTCTCTTCCGACTTGATACATTTACAGCTTTCCATTTAATATTTTACAGACACAACACTCGTCCGGAATTCGCGCGAATCCATTAAATCCGATGCCACATTTAAACCGTTAGCTCTACTCGTAACGTTAATTTAAAGTAAATCATTTTAACTTCAATTAACACATCTCTATTACTTTCAAACTCTACTTCATCAAATCCATAGAAAGGCAGGTCAGAATCTTTGTCATAAATCAGAAAACATTCATCGTACTCCGCCAATTTTTACACATTTTCAAAGAATAAAAGTGCTATATGTCCCACTTCCTGCTGAGAATATGTTAATTTCTATTTATAATTAACCGATGAAATGTTACATATCCTTAAACCAGGGCCTTATGAATTCAGTTATGTAAACATTTGACCTCTCCCAGGACAGTAAACAAAGGAAATAGAAATTAGGTGTGAGGTCACTATCAACAAGAACAGAATTGTTTTACGAACGAAATTTGTTTTAGTTTCTAAGAAGGTTTTTTCACGTAAAACGGTCTTAGAAAAATTCACTCAAACCGGTGTCAGCAATATTCCTGGAAGGAAACGTTAGAAAAACGTTTCCAAAAAAATGTAAGAATTACCATATACTATATTAAATAGATATTTCGTCTGATTTTTGATCAGGTAAGGCTTTAAATGGTCAACCATTCCATGTCGGTTTACGAAATGTAGCTTATACCTTAAGCATAGGTGCGTTGCACCTATGCTAAAAATTAGATGAATCCATTGAATTTCTTTGTTAACCAACAAAGACTAGTGAGAAGGGACTATGGCGGTTGGGGTGCAAACAAGAGTACATCCTAATATCGTTTCAGTGTTTAAGGGAGCGGTAATGATGCACGGATATCATTACTCAGAGCTGTGTTTATCTACCGTACAAGTCCGGAGAAAAACGATTTATCACGATCGACAAACCAACTCCTTGTTGACTATGAACAATCATTATTTCTCTAAATTTATTTGTAGAATACCGATACATAACGAACGATAACACGTTCTGCTGACGCTATCTACCATCTAAACGAAATGGTCCAGTCGGTAGTAATAAATCTCACGACTTTATGCCGGAAACGGCCGACTAAGTATCATATTTCCCTAACAACGTAAACTTTAGAGATAACAAAACAGGTACCGGTATTGAATTTGCGATTCGGCGTACAGCTATAGTGTTTTATTGTTTTATTTTAATATCAGTTGGTGTTAATATGTACAATTTGTCATAATAATACAGCAAGAAAATATATTTTACTCTAACTTTAATTTTTAATGTAAAAGATATTGGAAGTACTTATCAAACTTAGAAGCAGTGATTTTCAAATCGAAAGTAGAAAACATGTGCACTTGTTGTTTATACACAATTCCAGTCTTGTTAGACACAGGTCGTCTGCAGAAGAGGAGTTGTTGAATCCCGGCTCCGAAAGAAAGCCTTGAGTTATTATAAGGTTTAAGATAATGATACACTGGACCATTCAATCTATTTCTTGTATACCTGTATATGTACGTTTGAATGCAAAGATCTTAAGGACTAAAACCATCTTGTATGTAAAACAATAATAACGATTCGCAATTAATATAATAATCATTAACATACCCACTTATTGGGTAATTTACAACCAGTTATGATTGGTATAGACATACAATTGTCATCGAAGGAACTTATGTCATCATAAACAATTATACAGATCTACATATGGCAATCAAGATCTATTTCAAATGTTAATACGCAAATCATAACATAGTTCTTCATCTAATCTGTTTTATTTCAATAATGTAATGCTACATATTTACCCTTGTCAATTTAAACTATTGCAAGCCCATATTTTGGCCCAACAAACATTTTCATTACAGGAGTTTGTATGACGAATCAAGTGTGAATCTGATTACTGTGTCTGATAGCTAAGGTTTGGAGGAATTGCAACGTGACTTTATTAATATATGATTATCGAAGATTGCAAAACACACAAAAACAATAAACCGTTGTTTATATAACAGAGAAACAAGTGAAATACCGTGTTGCTAATTACAAATCGTCAATCGTGAGAATACGGCAAATCCAACATGATAATTTACTGTATATACAATTACACTGCACGCGACACGTCGTCTTGATATGATGAGAAAGTGTAGAATTTTATTTGAAAATCCCGTAGTGCACAATAACAGGCAGTGGGCTTACACGTAGTTGTACAGTGACTACATGTCGCATGCTTGTACGGTTTTCTGATTCATGGCCTGCTTCTTGTCCTTGTGTGACCGTATACAAGATACAGTGTGCTCAGGTGAGGTAAAACCTATGTTAAAGGAACTCCATTGATAAAAATAATTCAGTATTAATAAGTATCTTTAAAATAAATAAAGATGTTCTTGCTTTTTGTATAGTAGTTTAAAATAAAGCCTTTACAGTTAGGTACTTAAATATAAATGCATTGAACGGGTGCATTACTATCAACTACATTGAAAAATGAACACGTACTGTACTTATTTTCAAGACAGAATATTAATCAAAGTACTGACAGTACTGGTGTGACGATGCTTTTGAAGAGGATTGATATAAAAGCATCTATTTATGTTTTTCTACATCACCACAATTGTGTATGTGGGTACGAACAATTTGGGAAGGAAAAAAATGGGTACGAAAATTTTGGGAACAAAAGTTATGGCAAAAAATATTGGGTACGAAAAAAGATTTGGTTACGAAAACAAATTTGGGTAAGAAAAAAAATTTGGGTACGAAAAAAAATTTGTGTACGAGCAAAAATGTGGGTACGAAAAAAAAATGGGTACGAAAGAAATTGGGTACGAAAAATGTAGGGTACGACAAAAATCGGGGATACGGGGTAGTAGTACCCGTGGGGACCTTGATCCATTCAGCGAAAATGGGAGGCGGGTTACATTCTCGATCAAATATAACAAGAAATATCTTTAAAAAGATATTCGACGTGTATTTTCAGTACCACTTATCTTAAACAAACGTTCTGTTACAGTAAAGCTTTTGTGGGTTATAACATTACGTTTCAGCATATAAATTCAAAACATGACATGCTCTTTAATTGCACCACATTCTTTAATTTCACATGTATATCATACCAAACTTTATATTTCGTTGTTTCCTTTCCTAAGTTAATGATGCTATGTGTACGGAAGTGATTTCACATGCCGATGTGCATGAAAATATACTTTTTCTCCATTATTATTGTTTTTTCCGCTCTAATTCGATAAGCTTAGACATGTTTGTTTGTTAAGTACGGCAATAATTTCATGATGATTCCCGAAAGTAGGTATGAGCACATAGTCGTAACAGGGCCATCGTCGGACTTTTCAAAGTGGTCAGGCTCTAATTGCCGGAGGCCTGCAAGCGCCGAAGGCGAGAAGCTACTGGGGGGGGTCCGGGGGCATGCCCACCCGGAAAACGTTTGAAACATAAATCGTGACATCTGGAAGGTTTTGAGGCCAAAGTGCACGATATTACTAAGTTACACGGCGCCGCACCAGGCTCCATATTATTTGCAAATGCGATAAACTAGGAAAAAAGGTTTGAAAATAGTTTATTAATTTGCTAAGTTGCAGTGCTGTACCACCTTTTCCAAATACACAGCTGTGCCTTTATCCTCGAGCAACGAAGTCCTCTGCAAGTTAAGTTAAGTCAAGAGCGTCCGTTTGTGCTTATGAACGTGTACAGTCATAAGTTTGTTGAGTCTAGTGTGGGAGACAAAGAATTTGCATAGAGGGACGACGATTTCTGCCACTAATGTTGAGGAAGGGGGGGCAAAGTGTACATACTTAAGATCGACCGTAGACCCCTGTCTCCGAGCTCCCTACGCTGTAATAGCAACGAATTTCACTAGATGATATAGATCTTAACTCATTTAGCCTCTTTAAAAAATTTTCATACCCCATGAAAAAAAATATTGGTTTAAATAAATCCTTCGGCTTTCTTTTAGTATTTGCGTGTATGTTTATTCTTGGATTTGCAAAAGAAGACAATGAATACCCCATATAGCAGACCGACGTTGGCCCAACGTCGGCATCACGTTGGCATGATGTTGGCGTTGGCATGCGAACGTTGGCCAAATATCGGTTGGCCAACTTAGGTTGGTACCTTCTGTGGTAATATTTGCCAATGCTGCCGGAATTCATTATTTGCAGTATAATATAAGATTAATGCTTCGTAGAAATGAACAGATTGAAATTTTAAAAAGATAGGTATGCCACGAATGGGCTTCCGTAGTTTTTATATTTTGTGCAGAGGGACACCGTGATATAACCTTTTCTTCGTTTTTGTTTTAATTGGAAGAGACAGGGTCAAAGGATTTTGAAACAAGATGAGCTAGCTGTCTCATACCTCCAATTGAACGTCAGGCAGAAATCATCATCTTCAAATGCATTGCCGTCCTAGTTACGGTACAATATTGCATTTCTTAGGTTAAGCTATAAGAAGGGGTTTCTTGGACTATTCATTTCCTTCAATATGTGAACGAAGGGAATATAGCATTTGTTCGTGTATTATTATTATTGCAACATAGCGGTGGTTATCATTTTACTCACTTGGAAAAAAATCGTCTGCATCTTCCGTTATAAACATCCGGAAAAATGGAGTGTACAGTGACTCGTTTGTACCATCGGAAAACAACAAAGTTAGAAAACGGATAGAACTGCCCGGATTTTATCACTTTTGCAACAGCATCAGTTTAGTATCGAAAATCGGCGTTTTTTCTTTAAATACGGAGGCATGATGAAATATGTCTGATCCAGAGGAGATTAAACAATTCATCTCCTAGCTCAGCCTTCTTTTCTCTTTTTTTGTCAAAAAGTGGTCAGGCTATAGCCTGACCGGCCGTCAGCCCACGACGGCCCTGCGTAAGAGCACTTGAATACGTGAGTTCGCCCATGAACACATGGTAAGGTTAACTAAATCTCCGCGATATGACCTAATATGTGTTTAAAACAGCAAACAATATCCAACAAACGAATGAATTGTCAAACACAGTATGTGCACTGATGTGGCTCTGTAATTTCTGTTTCAAAAGTTTATTAATTATGCAAAATGAGAAAGCACGCATAAGAGCGAGTTTCACAGGTATCATTAGGCTATTTTGCTGTTTATATACCATAGTCGCTACAACGTTTACAAATAGCAGGTTCGAAATATTTCGTTTTCTTTACACTAATGATCGCGTTGAAAGTTAATTTTACAAGTTTTAATTCGCAATTTATTTACTGAATCACGACAAATGTCAAATACAATAGAGAAAATGCATAGTTGTTTCATTGATCTATAAATATATAATGAATTGAATATAACTGAGTTAAAATTAACGTTTTCAAACTATTATTAAATCTTTTTCCCAGAATATGCTGTCCTATTTATAGCTGAGTTTCTTATACCTTTATCAATGATAATCAGCGAGGTATGCCGATTAGAAAAATCGAGCTATCTCAATCGGACTTGCTCGGTCTTTTACATTGGTCGTCATTGTGAAGAATTTGTTCATGGTATGATAACTTAGACAAGCTGCTTCGGAGCATCGTCAAAAAAACATCCATTGTTTCAATGGTTTTCATACAGTTTATTATGATATCGCGTCTTTTATAACTGATGTACACAGTGTTGACAAATGAATCACTTCAAAATGACATTTTTACTATCAAACGAAATGATTAGCTACTTGTATTAATATGTGAGGCATTTATTTATTTTGTATACACGAATCACCGATTATAGGTACAATTATATGTGTTCGTATGAAAGCAAATAAACATCTGTTTCTATCTGCCTTAACAATGTCGCCATTATTTATTTAGGATCTTGCTTATCATTACATGGTTAGCCGGCACTACATAATCATTTTGCAATATCTTCGTTAAATATATTATATGAAAGGTGTAAACACATGTGGGTCATATTTAAATAAAAGCGATAATAACGTCGCTTCTGTTTAAAAGTATGAGGAAAATCTTCTACATAAACAGTAATAATGTGTTGTGAAAAGTTTAACGAGAGGGTCGTTCGGACGTCCAATTACTGTTCTTCACAATCAGAGGCAATAATGTTAAAATTAACGGTGATATATTGCGATGAATACATGGATATGTCTAACTTGAAACTTGCTAATTTGATGAACCGCCTATTTATATAATTATATTCAATGGCGTTGTACAAAACATATATATGTACATACAATTGATAAAATATAAGAGTGATTGATACTATTATACACCATTAATTAAAGGATTAATAATCTAAAATTGTGTGATATAAATAAAAATGCTGTACGATACTTAAGCAATTAAACAATACCGGCTACAATATTAAAACTTAGCAAACGTAAAATAGTATGTAATAAATTGATATAATTTGGTTCAAGACAATAATTAAAATTATATTATGAGCAAATTTGTGGAAACATAAAGACACTGTTTTCCATAAACTGAAAGGATACATGAAAGGATATTTCTGCACTCTGGCTGTCGGATCCCACAGCTACCGATCACCTGTCACCCTTACAGACACTTCTTTTGGGTTTTAACCTTATTTGAACTATTGTGACTACAAGTCACAAATAGACTGACCAAGTGTGACTACAAGACACAACTTAAAGGTTAAAATTATAGTGTGACTATAAGACATAACTATAGGGGCTAAGCGTGACTAAAATACACTGGGTGATGTCGTTCAATCATTGAGCAACGAAGCCCTAATGATTTTTGGTTATTTAATATTCTCGTTTAAAATAGTGCGTATAAGTCTCTAAAATACCATGTTTTCAGAGTTTCCGTTTAAAAATTTCGATTGTTTTTGATATCCTTATGTCCAGGGGAAGTTCATTCCACAGGCGTGGTCCGACAGTTTTAAAACCTCTGTCACTAAAGGTTTTTCTCTTGTTGAGTGGGACATTGTAGCACCCTTCCGATGACGAAGCTGAGCGCAGAGGTCGTGTATGTACTTGTTCTGAAAGAAGATCTGTCAGATAAGGGGGCGCATTCCCAATTGAGCAGTTAAACATGAATGCTATAATTTTAAACGTGATTCGTGCTTTTACAGGTAGCCAATAGAGTTCGTAAAGAGATTGTTTAGAGCTGTCAAATTTTCCACGGTTGAGGACAAGTTTTGCACACATGTTTTGAAATCGTTGCATTTTCTGGATTTTACTTTGCGATATTCCATAAAGGATAACATTACAGTAGTCAAGATGTGATATTACTAGGGAAAGCACGAGAATTTCAGTTGCTTCCTTGGTGAGGTACTTTCTGATGTTTTTGATTTTTCAGATAATTTAGCATTGCTGTTCGGCATTTGCGCATTACATGTTCATTGAAAGTTAATGTCTCATCTAAGAATGCACCCGGATATCTAATACAACTTTCTGCCTCGATGTTATCACTAGCTATATTGATTTTTGTTGTTGTTACACTTGCCAAGTTGTTGTCTGCTGCCAGACATAATAAATTCAGTCTTCGAAGTATTCATTTTTAATTTGTTTCCATTCATCAATTGTTAATTGTAAGTGCGCATTGCTCTAGTTCTTGAATAGCATTTGACTCTGAATTCGCTGATGTAGGGCAAAAACGTTTGTTTGCTGTATGATCATCGGCAAAGCCGTAGACTGTTATTGTAGGTGGGATGAAATCAAATAACGTCCCGGCATATGTCAGGTACAGCCAAGGACCGAGGCAGTTACCCTGGGGAACACTGCATTCCAGTGGACGTGCTGATGACAATGCTGAGTTTACGCTTACTCGGCAGTGTCGTGGACGCAAGTATGTGTCGATTCAGCCGAGTGCAGTCGATGATAACCCATACTGTTTGTTAAGCACATCAGTTAAAATGACGTGATCCACGGTGTCGAAGGCGGCGCTTAGATCAACGGCGATCAACGCCGTCACCTCCTGTTTCTCCATACCGTCCAATATACCATTCACTTGACTTAACAACGCAGACTCACATGAGTGAAAACGTCTGTATGCGGATTGGTTTTTCGGTAAGAGACTGTTTTCGTCTACATGGGAATTGAGTCGTAGTAGAACGGCCTTTTCAATGACCTTTGACAGGAAATAGAGGTTACTTACAGGTTTGTAGTTTACAAAAATTAGTTACAGTCCTACTTTCTTTAAAAGTGGTCTTACTAGTGCTTGCTTCCATTTTGAAGGGAATACACCTTGTGTGAGAGAAAGATTTACCAAGTTTGTTATCAATGGTAGGAGTTAATGAAGTAATGATTTTAGGATATGTATGGTAATGACGTCTAGTTCACAAGATTTTGTGTTTAGTTCAGTGATTATCTTTTTCACTTCTTCTGTAACGTTTCAAAGTATCCATTATAAATGACCCAAAACGTTCTATATTTTGGAAGGTAACATATAAAGCACATCAATGTCAGACTGACTTAATAAACTTTCCGTAGGTACCAAAGATAATTGATGATTGTTTACTTATAGATCCGTTTGAAGCTTTGTGTTTGATCGATATTTGTTGCCATACCCATTCAGACAGACAAACAGACAGACGGACGGACGGACGGGCGGGCGGGCGGGCGGGCGAGCGGGCGGGCGGTCGGGCGGGCGGTCGGACAGAGAGACAGACAGACAGACTACAGACAGACAGACAGACAGTTTAATACAACCACATTATAGTATGCCATTTATATCAAAAAGTTAATAGATTAGTTTTGTTGCAAAATAAAAATCACTGCACGTGCAATGAACAAGTTGCATATAGATACCAAACACAGTGTATTCGTCGTTTTAAATTTGCTATATAGAAACTTGCTTAAATGGTCAACCTTATAGTGTTATTACTTAGGCTTTTACTCAGTGATAAGTTATATTTTGATAAACAGTGCAAACATGGGCATGAAAACGAACGGGGATTTTTTAATATGACTGATGACTGATGCTTGGAGTGTCGCCGTCTTCCAATCTAACGTCATTGACGTTAAAAATGACGTCAAAATGATTTAAAAAAGTTTATCCTATTTAATTTATGACAAACAGTCAATGTTAATTATAATTATGTATGAAGTTTTATTGTTGGATTGTGAAAATATCAAATTATTAAGTAAGTGAAGCACACATTTTGATATTACTTGTTGACATGTAATATGTAAGTATTAAACGTCATTTCATTTTTGGCGTATTTTACGATTTTTGGCGCCATGGTATATAGCGTTGTTTATCTGGTAATCATGTTTAATATTTGAAATCTAGAAAATTTATTTTTATATTCGTATTCCTCACGTCCGACTTATCTTTTTTGAAAAAGTTTCCGTAAAACAAAAAAAAACTTTTGTATGTGACATATCTTTACTTTACAATCTCATGTTCAGGACAGAAACGTCCTGCACAAGTGATGGTTATCGGTTATTTAGTTGCCCTGTACAAATTCTTTAAAAAAAACAAATGCAAACTATCAATACATGTAAAATGACAGAACGGCGACATTGTTCAATAATATAAACAGTGCTCATATAAGAAGATTAGAACCCATGGGCTCTCTTTTTCTTGTTAAAGTCTCGTATGTGTAGACCCTTAATTTATTTGCAAACACGAACTGACTTTTGTATAAAGCTTGTTGTAGTATAGTTTGTCTTTGTGTGCAGTCGCACGTTGGATGATAAGAAACACACCATAACGACCAGTAGAAAGTTTGCCAAAGACGACGCGTTCATGAGAATAATAATTTATTTTACAGCAAAAAGCAAAACGTATACTGACAACTTGTAATACTTATATAGCGTTACAAATAGCATTGAACATGCAATTTTTACTTAGTTTACATAATGAACGCTGTTATATTTTCTTTTTTTCATCAAAAGCCCGGAAGACCGGAAGCCACACAGGTTGGGTTTAACACAATAACATTGAATTGGAAAAAAGTAAAACGTATTTTTCAAAGCTGACTACTTGCAGATATAATACTAGACCTGAGCGAAAACAGATGGAATCTGTTAACGGTATTTACCAACACAAACTTTGAGAAACCTGACTCATACAAACTTAGTCTGCTTTGTTTTCTTAAAATATGTTAAAACATTAGCCGTGCCAAAAAAGTAATCGATAACGTACTTTGCAGTTCATCCGGAAGGAGCGTATTTCAGTAATCTCATATTTGACAGGCCTGGAATTGTCGACACTAGAGGTATTTAAAGGAACCAAGTGATTGTTTACCAAATACGCCAGTAATCGGAGCAATGTAACCACATCAAAGGCTGATTATCGATATGGTTTGTTGCACTTTAAAAGCCCCTGATGCCAGATTAACAACCGTTCAAGCATACTGATTGCATTTAATAATTTCTATCTTCAGAAAAGAGTTTTCAATATTCACTTTTGCTGACACCTTTACAACAGCTGAATCCATGATTTGAGATTTGAGAAAGTCTGGTTGGCCATTTGAACAATATTTTACAACAAAACCGTCCAAGTGCAGGTCGTTTTGGGACAAGAGTATACTAAGCGTTACTTTGTGCTGTGATAATATGAACCCACTGCCAGTAAGAAGCATACTGCTAACTCACGAAAGGTTGTACGAGAGACTACGTCTTGATGCAACATTAGAACGTTGGGTGAATTAGGCGATTGCACCCAGATGTCCGATTTATACGTATGTCGGATTCCCACTAGCGATATGGTAAACGTGCAACATCTCCATATCAATTGTTTTACTTGAGGTATTCAATGGGAACTTCACTTTCTGAGATATAGCCCTAAAATGTTTTGTGACAGACGGAGGGACGGACAACGCCTATTCCTTATCCATTGTCGGGGGATAAACCACAAGTACAAATCTACATTATAATTACAAGGAAATTTCCTTGACACTGTAAGCATTAAATGGAATTACACTTAACGTTATTTTCAGTCGTTGAATAAGTGTATGTACCTTTTTCACTATTGTCTTTCTTTTGCATTTTATTTTTCTAAACTAAGAACGATATGATTAAAGAAACATATTTGTTCTAGTATTTGATTGCATTACGTGTGTGCAATAGGTCGATTTCAGACTGGTCACTGGTAAAGATAGTTATGTAGTTGAACATGTATGGCATTACAGATAAGGAACGTTTGCTCTGTCATATAGATTACTCAATTGAGAAATTGTCAAACAGTTTGGCGATGAGATAAAAATGGTTGTAAAGGTGTGATTTTAAACCATTTGTAACCTTCCTGAACTCAGTTGACTCGCATTTATTTATGAAACATGTTTAGTCTTACTGAGCAAAATATGAATGGATACTTATTAAGTGCAAATGACTTTACGTGATGAAATATTTAACGATTTTCTAATTCACAAACAAATAATAAATCTATATTGTGACATTATGTTACTGTTTATTTGTGGCTGATACTTCTCTTTTAATGTTAATTCGTCGAATCGTGAATCTATTGAAGTAAACTTGCTGGGAGAGATCATGATTTATAAGTTCATTTGTCAAATTGCACGAAAGCAATTGTTAAATAAGCAAACTATTACGACAAATGTGAGAATTGCGTTTGAAAAGCGTTTGGGTGTATATACATCTAGACACGTCGTATGACCCGGCCGTTAATCAAAGAATCCACCTTTTTGTGATGCATTTATAAATGAGCCAATACTACATCCGAGTTGGCGCTAAGGACCGGAAGTTTTTACAATGCATTTAGAAATCTTCAGAGTGAGTAGGTTAATTATAATCGGACGATGTTTTGCGAAACAGCGTAGATTTATTCATCTACAAATGTACAAATGTACATAAACATACAATGAGGACATATTTAGAAGCACGCGGACCTTCCTAAGTCGTGTCATGGTGACGTTAAAACGTTTTTGTTAAGCTTTTGTGACGAGTACATTTCCACCCTTTTAAATCGCTTATAACACTACACGATTGATTTCAACATAGCGATATATAAGTTGCTGCCTTAACATAATAGTGTCGTCTTACTTTGTAATGGAAAATATTTACATTCTTCCAAATAAGATGGAGCCAATACTGACGAGGTAGCGCTAAGAACACTAGGTGGCGCCTATGTACGGTATATGGTTTGACAGTCGTAACACAATAATATCATCACATGACTTTATAAATCTGGAACATTTGAAGGTGACTTTAGAAATAGCATACAAGCATATGCGCGTGAACCTGTTTTGACAAAGGAAGAGAAAAACGGAAGACAAATAATGGTTGAATCTAATAATATGATGTTCGCCACGCGCAACCAATTCGAAAGACGGCATCATCAATCTTGAAAAGTAAGTTCTGTTTTTTTTCGTGCGCAAACTCGTCTTCGCTATTCTTAAAGAATTGCGAATCATGGACCTTGCAAACACCAACTATTATAAAAAAAAAACGTAATATGATAATTTGTCTCTATTTAATAACAACCATAACGTATCTTTTAATGTATGATTCTTTTCAGTGGCTGTAATTTTTATGTCAATTTTGCTCGAAAGAAAATCGACCGATAAAACAGAAGCGTGTTAAATTGTAAATAGAGGTTATACAAAAAGTTAAATTAATCTTTTAGTTTCTATAAATATGTTCTCTGAATCGAATGTTCGACGTTTTGTTGGCCTAATGCCTATTGCAATCGAGCACTCTCGCTTTTCGGATGTGTCATCTCAACACCAGGTAAACAACGCGCGTAGTGGTTGTAATTTGCGGGTGTGTATGGAACAATCGGCTTTGCGAGGTTAAACACGCTGTAAATAAACAATTTTGACAAGGATTTAACGTAAATCTTTGAAGGTTTCTCGTAAATGGCGGAATTGTTAGAATAAATTTAGAAATACGTTTACTTGTTTTCTTAACCGCTCGACTCACGGTCATTGGAGGACACTTAAGTTTCAGTTCAATAACTTGAGAAATAAAGGAAGAGGTTCGCGAAACAAACGTGTAAACATTTTGTATAAAAACTCAAGGGGCTCATAACGGGACAGGAGGATTACTGAACATAAACATGTCTTGCACATCGTCACTTGGTGGTGATTACCTATAGGAAGTTTTATGTCAACATCTTGCGAAATGCAGAAGTAGTTTCCTAAAAATACTTGTATGCAAACAATTTTCGTTCAGATTTTGGACGTTTGGATTTATGGGTATGACAAACGTGATGACATATCAAGTTTATATCAATACCTCGAAAACTGTGGAGTAGTTCGCTCCACAAACTTAAAGCATTTCATTCGGAAATATCGACAAATCAACAGAACGACAGACCGACAGCGTGATCCCTAGAAACCCCCTACACTCGTTGTTTGCGTTCATGAAACAATCAATAAGAACTTCCAACTATGTCTCATACTTTGGAGGAGCCTGATACATCATTCACATCCATGCTAAAAGAACTCTGAATAAAACAGCGTCGAGAGCGGGGATTCTGTTATGTTGAAAAGTTTACACCGATACAGAATCATATATAACCCCTGTGTCTTAAGCGACAAGAATGAGCACGTACACAACAGTGTTTTTTTTTTGGTGTAGCTATTTAACGTCACTTTTGACCTTACCTGACCTTTGTAAGTGTCCAATAAAATTCAAATACAATTTCCCGCGGCTAAACACGAATGAATACACTTCATTTATTCCATTAGCTGATTTGAGCATACCACCAGAACATTGGAAACATGACCGCGTCTTTGTAACACTGTTTTACTGCGTGTTCAGCATGAAACAATTTTATCTCTAATGAAAAGGGTTGATAGATAGAACAGTTTTACACTCAACTCTTGACATCAATACAGTTTGTGCGTGCACCTTTTATTTTCAGAAGATTGCCAGCGCCAGAGTGTTTGTACTTAAAGGCTTTGTTCTCATATTTAGTAATTACTTCCATATTCCTGTCTGTGTACTAGTATATTTAAGTTCATAAAAGCCGTAATTTCAGCGGTGGAAGCGTGGCATCACTTTAATGCATTGCATTCCAACCCGCAGGGTATCAGGGTCAGTTCGCAGCCAGTAAAATAATCGTTATATAATATAGACGCTATCGTGTGAACTAAGTGAACAGAAATTTTCTTGAGACCAGAAATATGTTAAATGAAGATATTCAGCGATATAATTATCGTATGTGTCAGCACCAACGTGTTGACCAGATTATCCTTTGTCATGTTTTCAAGGTCAAAAATGATTTACCGGTAGCTCCTGATTATATGGAAGAGTTGTTTATCACACAGGATTCTGTTCATTCATATAAGACAAGGTCATGTAGTAGGGGTGCTTTTGCAATTCCAAAGGTCAAAGGTTTTGGTTCCAAGTCCTTCTGCTCTCTTGGTTGCTCCTTGTGGATTAGCCTACCAGCTGACATGTCCAGTATTGGAAGGTTACCTTCATTCAAAATAGCAGCTAATGGACAGTTTATACTTTTTATATCATTATTATCTATGTATCATTATTGTTTCGGTATAGGAATATTTTAATCAGTTCATCTAGATCTAGTCATTTGATGATTTTTTATAATTGCTGAAATTTTGATATTTATCTATCAGCTTTCCTTTAGTTGATATTAAGTTATTTGTATTAGGTTTTAAGAACATTGCGTAATGTGTAAGTTTGTGTCTTAATTCCAAGTATTTTCTAGCTTTGTTGAAATCGATAAATATATTTTTTTATTCCTTTATAGTCTATTCCCTACTGTGAATACAATATGCCAAATATACATATATGCACTGTGATAATAAAATAAGGCCATTTATCTGTGATATCATTCCATTTAACAATGTGTAATAATATGAACTTTATTATACGGTTAATGTTTGAAAGCTACCCTTTGTTAGTAAAAAGCTCTCTATTTCATGCCACCAGCATAAAGTACCACAATGGAAAGAGTCGCTCTTTTATGTGTTATCTCTGGTGTCTGTGTGGATGTCATGGTTTATTTGTTCTCATGTGTTTTACGATTCTGTATTATACATGTTGTTTTAGATGTCCATGTATGTGTATTTCATACCGAAATAAATCAATCAATCAAATGTGAATAATACATTCTTAATGTGTTTTCAACAATACCATGATAAATATTATTTTGGATTAATTTAACAAGAATTATTCCACCATATTGACTAATGTATTAAGCATGAGCGCGATGATACTCGATACTGTTAATAATCGAATCAAATAGAAATGCCCGACACACCACTAAAACAGGTTTGTTCGAAGAACGCGCGTATTAATATTTGAAATATGTACGGATACTTCGCGTGTGGCCGTTTGACTCATATGTTTTAATTTCACTTCCATTCTTCTTTTGGTTTTCTGTTTTGTATCTATAGGTTTATGACCAGTAATAATGTAAAATAAGCCGCGTAACATCCTGTACTGCGTGTGATGCAGCTAAGAACTGCACAGAAAAAGACATTCGTTATCTTTGATCTCATTCATGGAACTCTTTACCGTTCACCAACTCCAACCACAATCAACGCCGTATATCTTTTTAAAGATATTTTTTGTTCAATTTTCTGTAACAATTGTTCATCGATTTACTGCATCATGAATAAATGATTTAATGTGGATTTGAAGAATAAATTACGAAACAACGTTCTGTGAAGTCAAGTTTTATATATTAAGAAATGATAATTATAAAAAGTGTTGCTTTAGTTGCCTTTTGTGTGTATACATAATCAAGCTTAATGCATGAGGTAGTTTATCCGCCGACTCGCATAGAATTGCCCTAAATGCCTAATACTTTATATAGGGTTGATTTAGTTTGGTCAAATACTTTAGTAAGGGTTAATTTAGTTTGGTTGTGATGCCAACACACCTCTTATATTTCACAAGATCAGTCTTGTTTTTTTTTATAATGAAAATCGCTAAAGGAGCATTCGCCTGTATTTCTCTGAGAGGAATTAAAAGATATTAAATAACTCATCTTTTAAAAAACATGATTAAAATAGTTGGTCCCACCAGAATCCGGACCTCGATAAAATCGATAAAAGATAATTGCCATAACCTCTCAGCAACCCTTATATGTAAAGGTCATAATGCATAGTGTAGCTTACGTAAGCAACCTACGCGTTGATACATTCAACTTAAAACGGAAACAGTAGAAACACTCGAAATCATTCAATTGTTTTGTCCGTGTTCTCTGAACCACACTGGCCCCGTTTGTTTGTTTTATTTTGTATATCCATCAGACTTTCACAATGGCAATATACGTGATGTTCAGCACAATTGACAATCTCGTGTGCAAAATCAATTGTTATGTAGTTAACATCCATAAAAGGAAGTTATGTTTTTGTCAATAACAATAGAACAAATACATCCACTGTTATGTATATCGATAACACACCTAGAACGAAAGGTTTTGATGTGTCTTTTGACAGGTTTCACTAGATACAGATCAAATCACGCAATCTAAACAATTCATTGCCATAGTGTTCCACAACATAACTCCTTTAATAAAGACTGCCTCAGCAGGTATTATGTACAATGTTATCTTAATAATAAGGAAGTTAATGTAAATTCTTTGTATTTTCATTTGTTTGACACCAAATTGTTTATGAAATCCTAAGTTTTATCGGAGTGGAGTAATACATATGACTTTTAGTGTGGTTAAATATTTTAACCCGATTATACCTTAGTCATATATAGAGACCGATCAGCGGACAACGTATTTTTCCGCTCATTGGGCTGGCGCCCAGCCGATGATCGCACGGACACCGGATCATTTTGTTGCATCGGGTGGCGTCCGGATTAATTTTAAGTCTCACAGAAAATTTTGCCCGACTTCGGGCCCGGGAACGAATTTAGTTGAGATCGAAAAAAGGTCGGACTATCAACTCACGGTTGCTGAAAAACGTTGGTAATCATCCTTCATCAATCACGCATACAGAGAGATAAATATGATAAAACAAAATGTATCAGGCAAATCAAGGCATTTGGAAATATCTTACCTGTCTTCTTCTTCTTCCATGTGATGTACAAATCTCACTCTGGAGCATACTCGTACATTTTGTACATACTCTGTCATCATTATTCTTCATTATAAGCATCATTTCTGTAGAACTCTGCAATATAGCGTCGCTGTCGTTCTCAAACCTCGTAGCTACAAAATGCCAACTTTTCAGGAGAGAGAAAAACCCGTCTCTTTTTTTATAGGAAACCTCGTAGTTGCAAATAATTTTTTTTTATAAAAACGTTTTTGTCAAATTTGTCCAAACGAAACGACGTACCTATAGGTGAAATGGCGTCGCTACGACTTTTCGCCGGGGAAAAAGCCAACAATCATTCTACAACATTTCGTGTTACGTGGCTTTTTCAAGGGCTCTGATTGGCGTAGAGCTACGAGAAATAGCACAAAACACGCGCCAGACTTCATATATTCGGAAAAGACAAAAAAAATATTTTGAAAATTTTGGAGCTACGAGGTTTGAGAACGACAGCGACGATAGATAGTATTGTTTCATAGAAATGGTGCGTTTTAAATATATGTACATTGTAGTTAATTTACCTCAACGATTCGATTGGAACTTGTTTACAGGTAAAAGTATAATAACACATGGTATTTATTTCGATGACCATTTTAAACAAATCGAATATAATAATTTAAGCCTATTTATTTAAGATAATGTTCACCGAAAGTCTAAAGATAATAGAGACAATCACATGTTCATTTCCTACGTAGAACCAGTACTTTATGTATAATAAGATATTGAGACAGTAGGGGCAGTGGGGATCAAACTGGGTCCTTCTAAAAGCTAGGCCGACATCATATCCAATTTACTACGACATAATGCATAATGCATACCACTGCCAATGTATGACCATTTGGTCTCATATTGATTACTGTTGATTTCTTTCAACAATGTATTATATGCTGTTACCTGATGCATTTATTATTTTTGAAAACTTTTAATTAATATATCGACTTGCATATACAAAGAGTCATAATTATTGATTTTTTTAAAAAGTGAATGTTTATTTGAAATAAAAAGTCCTCAAACAATGTAAGCATGTCCATGCGTCTTTGAACACAGTTACAAATTACAGTCAGCATTATAAACATACCATCACTGTAAATGAAAAATAATGGCTCGTTATACTTAAGACAGAATATTACAAAAATACGTTCAGAATAAGAAATAAACAAGTTGTGAGTGTGTGTGTGAAGGGAGGGGTCCAAAAACATCATCAAAAGGATTTCCATTAAAAGGTTGATGACTTATTGCAAATCCACATAATACAGCGCATTATATAAATCTCTGTACACTAATATACTAATAATCCTAATTCATCTTAAATAAACCATAAACATTTAACATAATTGTTTTACAGCAATAACGTAAGGTTTTAATATGCTGAAATAGTAATGCCTATTTACCAAAAATACACGCCCAGGGTTATTGCAACTTTATCTTACACGTTTATAATTGTAGGAATAACCATGTGTTTAACAAACATTGATTGAAAATTGTTCGAAATATATTACAAGATACACACGTGTAAAACCAGTAATACTGTATGCATGTTTCTATTCAATGATTTAGGGGTTTTATTTGAAGACACAGAAGCTTGAAACAATATAAAGCTGTCTCAGTACATTTTGGGAAAGTCAGTGTTTGTATTATTTATTTGTGGTGTTAAATGTTGATATTTATATAATATCTATGATAAACTCGACATAAATGTTTATTCAATTATAGTATGTGTTTGGTTAGCGACATATTCCACAATCTTGGTTATAATTTGTAATTGTCACTGATTGAGGTTGTGTCCTGAATATGAGCCACATGAGGTATCAATAAAATAATACCGATATATTAATTGATGACAAAAATATAGAAAAAATATCAATATATTTACTTATAAATACACCAAAGCATACAAAAAATAATAATATATTTTCCCCAAATATTATGACACTTGCACGCAACATTTTGTTCTCATGATATCTCTGCTGATTTCTAAAATAGATATGAAATAATAGCGGAAAAGCTTAGTTATGTTATGGTCTCCTGTGTGCGACCCATTATTAAACGTGTTTTGTCGTTTTCCTATCCATACTGTTTATGGTACGGATTGTAACTAATCGTCAACATTACACAGGTTATGTAAATTATTTACATACGGTTACGCACAAAAAGATTCATCTCTCTGTAAGTTCTTTTAAACTATTCATTGTTAATACAATTTCTTAATTATTTCAATGTTTACACTGTTAGCATGTTTGACAAGGGTATTACCCGATAAGTTATGCTGTAAAAAAACATTATGATTGATGAAGGTTTTTCGTGTGTACAGACTTCTTGTTGCAGCATGCAACTGTGTCATTGTTTTGAGATGGATTATCAGTATTTAACAAATCTATACGAAATAAAGAAAGGTTTGTTGTTTGCACAAAAGTAGGAAGTTAACCATGAGAGTATTTTGCCTGTTTTTATTCATAACAGGAAAATAATTATATTCACACTTTTGACACGGGTAGTAATCGCTCAATGTTCTGATGAAATTGGATGCATATTGCTAAAACATTTACATGACTCAATATCATAATGATACGACTGCTTTTGTAGTATATTCTTATCAGCTGACACAACCTTATACACCGCCATACTGTGTGTTTAAAGGGACCTTTTCACAGATTTTGGCATGTAATGCAGTTTTTCATTAAATGCTTTATATTGATAAATGTGAACATTGGATCTAAAAATCTCTAGTAAAATAAACAAGAATAAATTTAAAGAAAGAAAAAAAACTAACCTTCAAATGTGCTCAAACCACTGACCCCTGGAGTAAAAGTCTATCGCTTAGACCACTCGAAAATCTGTGTTCTTACTGTAATCGCATTATTATATACATTATAAAAGCAATCCTCGTAGTGTCACAAAACATAACGACAACAGAACTCTCCAAAGTGTTCAATCGTTTTGCGTTGCAACGCTTTATAATTTTCAGGTTTTTTAAATCGTTTAAATATGCATATAATGGCTATTTCAGAGCATTGTTAATGTTCAGTATTCCCGTTTCCTCACAAATATCATAACTACAATGAAAATTTGCGAATCTGAAACACTTTTTTTCATTTTGTCAATTTACCAAAACGTGAAAATGTCCCTTTAAATGATTGAAACTGTGTATACTGCGGAAGGATTGCATACAGCAGTCACGCTGTCCGTCCGTCTGGTCGTCCGTTATTCCGGCATTCCATTTCCGGAGTATTTTCCTAAAAACTTTTTTCGGACTCGAGAGCGTTTATATAAGCCTTAGGCTTCCGATGCAATCGAGCTAAAATAAATAGGTTTAAACTAAAAGCTTTTAGATATGTACCTAATTGTCGATTGATACGTCCACCTGCATGACTTTCAGATCCAGCTTGAGTTTTGTTCTAGTTCATCAATATTTTACGAAGAAACGAGCCTTTGACATTGCCCAAAATATTAGTTTCCCGAACTTTTATTTAATAAAAACTTTCAAATTTCACTAGCCGGCATTGTGTTTCACAAACAAAGCTCTTGTTTTTATTAAGTAAAGTGATTTGTTTGACTATTGTTCAACTCCTTAATTTTCGGAATGCATCTGATCAATTTGTCTAACGACCAGTTTATTATTCGTTGGCAGACATTTTTTTCTATTTGTAATAAGTTATCAACTGTAATTCACAATAATACTTGGGGATATATATATATATATAAACCGTAGTTTGAATATATTATATTCTTACATTTCTCTTTTTTCATGTCATGATTATATCAATTTTAATTTGAACATACCTGAATATATTGAACTGTAACTCTTAGTTGATATTTGATATGGCGATTGGTAAAATAAAAACAAACTATTTTTCTGCATGTTTTATTGCATAAGTCTTTAAATAAAACAACACATTTAAGGTGTGACATATTGTATTTTGTGTCTCAGCTATGATCATTCTGCGATCAGATGGCGATCGTTGAAGACGGACTTTGCTGCGTAAAATTACACTAAATTAAATAGTTGAGAACACCTTTTTCGGGAAACAAGAATCGCCATAGTATTATTCTTTAAGCGGCTACTCAATAGGCTCGTTAAACTAAGTTCTTGGTCAATATATTTTTAAGCCTTATTCGATCTTTGAACCCACCATAACGACCAATCGTAGACGTAAAAGGCTCTTCTTGGTGAGTTATTTGAACATTTTCAATAGACATTGGACACGTTCGCAGTTGAATAAAGATGTTATATTAGTATGAAGATAAACGCTCATATAATAAAATATTTACATTCGCATCGGAATAACGGATCTTTCATTTTTCAATAGTGTAACATGTAGCAAAACTTGAATGTGTTTTTATATATATTCGTCACAGTTTATTCCCTTTAAAATCTAGAAAATAATCCAGAGTTGGCAAATAGGTATTTATACATTATTAAATGTGCTATCGTAGTTACTTCTAAACACTATTGCAATTCGCACTGGGGGAGTACGAGTAGAGGAACATTCATAGTCTTGCCAAATGCACCTATTGATTTTTACTTCAATCATTTCTTAAACTTCGTATTAAACCTATGTAACGCGTAAGCATATCGTGAAATGTTGGTATCCCCTTGTAGTTTGCACAATTATGAGACACGCACGTCGATAACTACCCGTGTATTTAAAGTTATTTTGTTATTTAGGTTCATTTTGTTTCCACCAGTGAACATTTCAGCTTATATATTTAACGAAACCACTAAACACAATATACTTCATTTAAAAATACAGACCGAACTGTGTTTGGACAGTTTCAACAACGCACTTTAAGGTAGATGGTAAATTACTTAATTATCTTTTGATTTCTTTCTTATACTATAATACAACTATATTTAAAATAGTAGATATATATTGTGTCTATATGTTTAATCAATTAGAATAAACTGACTTATGGACGGACAGGCTTACGGACGGCTCATAGACCGATTATTTTATCATTATTATCATCCTTCAGTAAATATTGTAAACGAGGACAAAAATGACAATTAATCCTTCTTATACTGATTTTTTTATGGTGTGAAAATGTGCATGTTTGTCAACACACGAACGCGTTTGATCTCGGCAGCTGACTTTGTGTTTACTTTATAACGTTTCATATAATGTTCATAATTCAAATACAGTAAAACGTTTGTGGGTTATAGCATTACGTTTAGGCATATAAATTCAAAACTTGACATGCTCTTTAATTACACCATGCTCTTTAATTTCACATGTATATCATACCAAACTTTATATTTCGTTGTTTCCTTTCCTAAGTTAATGATGCTATGTGTACGGACGTGAATTCACAATCCCATGTGCATGAACATATACTTTTTCTCTTTTGATTATTGTTCTTTTTCTCTAATTCAATAAGCTACGGCATGTTTGTTCGTTAAGTACGGCAATAATTTCATGATGATTCACGATCGAAAGTGGGTATGAGCACATAGTCGTAAGAGCACTTGAATACGTGAGTTCGCCCATGAACACATGGTAAGGTTAACTTAATCTCCGCGATATGACCTAATATGTGTTTAAAACAATATCCAACAAACGAATGAATTGTCAAACATAGCATGTGCACTAATGTGGCTCTGTAATTTCTGTTTCAAAAGTTTATAAAATATGCAAAATGAGAAAGCACGCAGAAGAGCGAGTATCACAGACATGCTACGGCTATTATGGTGTTTGTATACCATAGTCGCTACAACGTTTACAAATGACAGGTTCGAAATAATTCGTTTTCTTTACACTCCTGATCGCGTTGAAAGTTAATTATACAGGTTTTAACTCGCAATTTATTTACTGAATCACGACAAATGTCAAATACAATACAGAAAATGCATAGTTGTTTCATTGATCTATAAACATATAATGGATTGAATATAACTGATTTAAAATTAACGTTTTCAAACTATTATTAAATTTTTTCCCAGAATATGCTGTCCTATTTATAGCTAAGTTTCCTATACCTTTATCAATGATAATCAGCGAGGTATGACGATTAGAAAAATCGAGCTATCTCAATCGGACTGGCTCAGTCTTTTACATAGGTTGCCATTGTGAAGAATTTGTTCATGATATGATAACTTAGACGATGCTTCGGAGCATCGTAAAAAATTATACGCTGGACGGGAGATACCAATAGGTGCGATGTAATGACCTTGTACATAATTGAACTACCGTCTAGTGGGTCTCATGTAGGAATGTATCAAAGGGTATTATGTAAATACATGAAATAACTTAAAGGTACTTTTTACTAAAGATATAGTTGTGTGACTTCGTCACAATATCACAACGTTTATAATCTACCATCATATAGACATAAATATTTTCATATTGTTTGAAAACATCTTCCAACTTAGTTTGGCTAGTAATTTGTTTTTGTTCCAATCGAGTGTGCAATGTGGAATTCATTCGATTGTTGTTGGCAAATTATCATTTTTTAATGTATTATTTCTTGTACACCACAGTTTGTTTTACATAATACATGCATACAGATGATGATAGAATTCACATTTAGCACCAGTCATTCCTACCAATCTTATGCTTACAACGAACCATTGTTTTATCCATTTTAAAAAACAGTATCTTATAAAGTATTGTTTTACACTGTTTATCTTTCAGAGACAAGAAATATGTAACGTTGACATCGACATGAATAAGCAATCCAGGTACATGAACACATAAATTTGTGAGATATTGTATAAATTGACAACTTTTATGTACCATACAGTTTGCGGTTTATCGTGTCCACATATGTATGTTTGAATGTTGGTATGGTTAAGTATATTTAATCTTGGATATACACATATTTATTCTTAGATATACTCACACTTTGTATATAATTGACCATTTTAAATGATAAGATTTCCAAACAGTCCTTAATACCTGTTGCTTAACTGTTTTAGCGACGTTAATACGTTTGAAAAGGTATTCTCAGATATAAGATCTGCAGCGAAGGAAATGATTCCCCGGATGCAGGTAACTCAACAAATGAATCCGAATAAGTAAAATATCTCTTTAATTTAAGAAAAAGCTTTTTGACAAAATATGGAATACCGACTACCAAATTATTTAATTCAACGTGTTTACACAACGTTTAACATTGAACAACATTACAGAGAACAGGAATTGTCTTGATTTGTCTTGTTTGAAGTTATCCCTTTTCAAGGTTAGAAATCATAATCAGTCTGTTTCCTTAACCTGTCCTGGTAAAGGTTCCAAACAAACTATTTAGTAACATCAAATATACTGATTATGCGGTATCCCACTGTGTTATAAACAAATTCGCACGTCTGCTGTCATGTCTTTTTTATATCCGTTCTAAGGAACCAAGTGATATGCGTTCGCTTGAGGAAAAAACAGCTATTTTTGAGTCATCATTGAGACAAGCGGAAAAGATGTTCAAAGATCAGGATTCTCATTACCGACGTCTGTTGGAAAGGTGCTGTGTTCTGGAAGCAGCTGCTAGCCAGGTAGATAGACACATCTGTACGAAAAACAATTGTTTTTTTAGCTCGTCAAAATTATCCCGTATCCCGACACTTATCGTTGTTCATGAACTGTTTAAAAATCGTGACGACAAATATTTTAGTTTCCGTATCAAGATCGCTTAACTCCACTCCGTTACGGCAATTGTGTCATCAAATTTGTGAAACAAGTACATCAACAAAAAGTGTATTATTTATTCATTTAATATTTAACTCACAAATTTTTGGTTCGACTGCATCCAATGACCAAGGCTTGTTGAGGCGCTCTCTATTCCGTTTCCTTAGTACAACCACAACTTGCGATCTTTAAGGGGAGATTACGTGAGTAAGGATCAAACCCGGGACATCCTGGTCGCTAGGCGGACACCGCATACATTACACAACGGCAATATTAGGCCTTTCATATCAGTTTGGACGACTACTAGAATGAAATTTTTAAATTTATCAATATAGAAAACACACAAGATGCACGTTTTCTTCCGTTAATTCGATAATACATGTGCGAGAACATTGGCGTCTCCTTTATTATATACCTATTCTATCAACAGCAAATAATGGCTATATATGTGGCACTTGTTTCAGGAAAAAATATCCACAGACCATTGTAGGTAAGTTCTCCAATTATCGGCTGTTATATATAAAAAAAGACATGATATAGACTGGTTATATGATGGGATGGCGGGAAATCGATATTTTCCTGTGTTTAACAAAAATAGATGCTGGCGTTTTTTTTATTGTTTATATGAATAATTTATACATCAGTAATTAACTAAAAGATTCATTGATAACTTCTGAAATAACTGAGGTTTTTAATTATACTATATTTTTGATACCTGGTATCTTGAATCGAAATATGGTGGCTTTAAATTTTATTATGTTACATAATTAGTTTAAATTTAAATTTATAAATAAGAACTTACACACACATTAAAAAAAATACATACCCAGTTAAACAAACTTTATTTGACGCTTATTAATAAAATGTGCAACATAAAGGAAAACAGATTGCGCTTGTAATTTAATGACATCTTTCTAAGAGTCAAAACCTTTTCCCATTGTATTTTGCGACCAAGCTTTTGGTCAAGGCTCACCAAACTCAACTTTCTCGTGTTTTAGTTTCAATTATTTAAACTGGAAAATGATCTTAAACAAATTTAAGTAGAATTTGAAAGTATGCATTACATGTATTTCTTAATATACTCGGTTTATTTTCAATACCAAAAGTTTTCATTTAACGAAAACTTTGAGTTTTCCTATTGTAAGTACAAATGAATTACATTTATAAGTTTAATGTATCCTATCGAGTTGCTTTAATAAGCAAAACCATTTGCATAAGAGTCTGATTGAACATTGGTGCAGATGCAACGTATGATCAAAATCTTTTCATGGTGGTTTTTATTGATTTCAGGGAACTTCTGCCGATAGCAAAATCATAAGAAGACATGAGAAAGATCTGTGTGAAAAACGAGGAAACTTTTGTGAAGGAATGGGACCTCCTACAACAATCATTAGAAGATATGAGAAATATCTGTGTGAAAAACGAAGAAACTTTTGTGAAGGAAATGGACCTCCTACAACAAGAGATAGCACGCAGAGAAGAAGAAATTAAACAACTAAATTTGTCATTACAGTACGTTTAGTAAAACTAATAATAAAGTGTAATGTCTTTTCTTTTTACATAAACTTACAGCAATTGTCTTGTTAATCAACAGTTTGAAACAATTTGAAATGTTTTGAAAGAGTTATGTCGATGATGAGGATGATGATGATGATGATGATAATGATGATGATGATGATGATGATGATGATGATGATGATGATGATGATGATGATGATGATGATGATGATGATGATGATGATGATGATGATGATGATGATGATGATGATGATGATGATGATGATGATGATGATGATGATGATGATCGTGATGATGATGAGGATGAGGAGGATGAGGAGGAGAAAAAGAAGATGAAGAAGTAGAAAAAGAAGAAGAAGAATGATAATAATAATAATAATTATTATTATAATTAACTTTTTTATTTATATTATTTTTATCCTAATAACGAATTTTAATAATAACCATAATAATTACTAGTATTCGTGTTATATATTCTTTACATTTCTAGGCCCGTCAAGTCTTGCAGTAACGAGGACAGAAACAAATGGCAACGACAGTAAATATCGCATTCAAATACTGTATTAATATCATAACGATGTAAAATTTTGGCAAGATCATTATAAATAAACAGTTTCTTAAATATTTATTGTCTCATTTGTTAAAATCGCGAAATGTGATGGTTTAGCTCTATATTGCATTATTATATTAGACATTTTAAACAAATAATGGTCTTATGACCATTACCATATTAGAACCATTTACGGTTAAATTAGTATTTTAAAGCATTTTTTCCGCACGTGATGCATGCCATTTATTATACAATTTCTACAGAATTGAAATACAAGAAGAACACATTATCATCCTGAAGAAGAAGAAACAAATACTGCAAAACAGAGTGAAGTAAGATTTCGTAGTATCGTCTCTATTTACAACAAACTGATGCGCCTGAGTTGTATCGAAACCAAATTTTCTAAAAAGTAATATACAACGTTTAAACATGCAATACAAGAAAACATATGAATACAATACTCCCCAACTGTTGTATCATTGCAGCACATTGAACGAAACTGTCGAGGAACTGAGACGAAAGTCTGCTTTGAACTTAGGCGTTAGAAGTGAACCCAGGTTTGGTCCTTCTGTTTTTCAAGCGTTCACTATTGGAATCGTTGTTGCATTACAAAAAGAGATTCTCGTCAAAGTTTGAATTTGAACATTAAAACATAACTTATATTCCAACATGTATATTTATTAAGTATAGTTTTCATACATTTCGACATTAACTCAGTTATAATGTTAACCGTAAAATAATTACTTGAGAAAGTTTATATTACACAATAATTCAAATTATGTTTAACCATAAATACTGTATGATATTCGGAAAATAGCTAAAATATACAACGCGATACTCTCTCGCTTGACTCAGCTGATTAGCAAGGTGAACCCAATTATGGTACAAAAAATGGATATTATGGTGTCCGCGATATGTCGATTAACAACATGGGTGTACATTTTTTTCTGCCACCAGTATATATTAACTAATGATAGTCATGCTAAAGTGGATACAATAAAAAAGAGAGGCTTAAATTGCCTGTGCAGTGAAGCTCAGCCAGTGAAATAATTAAATAAACTGCTTTTATGTGATTATAAGTAAGAAACCGAAACGTATCTACGTATAAAGGAATTAACATACCACATGAAGAGTTTTTGCCAAACATAAGTAATTTGGAATTTTTAGCGTGATTGGTGACAGTTAGTGAGTTAGAACCTTTACAAATGTTTAAACTTTTAAGCGTTCAAACGTTTAGCATAATTCTGCATCCTATTTCGAACAATAAGGTGTAGAACGACAAAAACAATGATAAACATTTATGAGTGCATAGACAAGCTTATGTGATAAACGTATATATTCATAAACAGAATGAACTCGCATCATACTCAAATACATACAAATCTATGACACTTTTCCCCACATGGAAATAGCTAAATGTTTATGCTTGATTAGTATGTACATCTATCGAAAAGGTTTTGTTGCGTTTTCAGTAACCAACTTGAGCTGTTGATTGAAAAAGAAGCGCAATTGGAACAAGAATATGATGAGACTCAAAACGATCTTAAAAACCATGAAATGCTGTTGAGCGGTCATGAGGTGAATACGACGGTAAATATTTAAAATATGTTATGTTCCAACAGCTAATAAGTAAATTGCAATAGTTTTCCATTCAATAATGCTTTGTACCCGTATTATAGCTTTCTCTTGTTTAATAGTGTGAATACGTTTAATTAACATATATGTTTCAACGTTAAAAAATATTTACCATGTTTGTATTTGAAATTCTTTTGTAACTTCAATACGAAAGAATTGTCTCCTATCTTTAAACCATGAACGGTTCCAAAAAGCGGCGATGCAAGAGCTTTTAATCTGCATATTTAAACAATAATTTGTGTCAACTATGATAATGATATTTACCCAAAAGCATACATGCAACATACACAGGCTACAATTAACTGCTGTCATACATGTTCGTATATAAAGGCATCAGACATATGATTAATAAAAGAACACCTAGATACCAGGCCTTATACAAGTAATCATATCATATTCGTTCAAATCACTGCTCAATAGTCATACATAAGGTCTCTAGTATAATTTGCGTTTGAGTGAAGTTCATATACGTGTCGCTTTTTTTCAATAATTCGATATAATGAGTGCTATAATTGGTAGTGCATAATTCAATCTGAACATACTTATTGCTGTAAGATAACTATTGCTTAATAAATAAGATCAAATACTATTAAAACTATAAGTACCCTTAAATGAGCTCAAAGGTTTAATCTAAAGATTTTGTTTGAAGCAGATAAAGAAAACATCAAAATCATCCATGATGACTTATGTCTATAACAACACGTTTTTCTCCTTGCACTAGTATAATCTTGAAAAACTATATCCCAGCTCAGATCACTTAAGTATCTGAGAGTCAATTTAGGCCAGCAATTCTGGGTCTTGATGTTCCCCACGTTAATTTTAATTAAGGAAAATCACTTCAGGTTCCAAAATGCAGATTTCTTTCTTAAACGATCAAAATTCAAAATATTCTTAACATGTACACTTTCTAAGTCGTATGCCCCCCCCCCCCCCTAAAACATAAGTGGCGCTTAATACTGTTTTTACACGACTGTGGTCTATGGTGGTATTGTTATCCCCCGCAAAAGGCGGATGGATATCAAATTGGCGGTGTCCGTCCGTATGACACTTCATGGGTGTATAAATATCAATTAGGGGAATTGAAATGCATGAAACAAGTAGCATTCATTTATTTATTTTTCCGAATTATTTCGTATATCAAGGGATTTGCACCCATACATGAAACAATTTCTTTGCAGGGATGTATCAATTGAAATTTGATTGTTCATCACATATGTTGTTGAGACGTGTGACTTGTATTCGGCGATTTGTTGCAATTCAATAATGTCCATTTTTTCAACAGAATAGCTAAATAAAGCATTGTAGATTTTCAAAGAACTTGAAAAAAATGTGTCATGGATTTTCCGATGCCGTGTCACGAACAAGGTTATTAGTTCCAAGCTCAAGGTTACAATTCTAAGTGAAAAGTAAAGGCTTTGTCAAGAACATAAGGTTATCCAGCATTTATCTAATATTTGGTAAAAAGGCAAGCATGGTGAAACACACCCACATGAGAACAAGATTTCTAGGTGCAATGTTACAATTTAAGGTTTACTGTTTAATATATATAAACCTATAACACTTTGCCCTAAGCATAATTGTTCAGCATCAATATATGTTTATATACCTTGACAGAACTGTAAATAATTGTTTGACGGGGTTGTCGCGAATAAAATATAGGCCGCTAGGTGTTTGTTACATATAAGGGTCAAATATCAAATAATAGCATCGAGTCTAAATATGATTTTTAAAGCAAGTAGAATAGTCCGGCATACTTAGATGAAGTGGCGCAAGCAATGACCAAATCACTAAATTGAAGGTCGGTCACATTTTTAGGTCACAGCTATTCTTGAACATGTATTTCATATGAACTTTCCTTAAAAGATAATAGCATATTACACTGAAATGTGCTGTATCTTTAAATAAAACAATATCACAAACATTGTCGCAATTGAAAATAAAGTAACTACATATAAGTTTGATCAGTAAATGGAATATTAAACTGTGCTTTTATTTAAAGAATTGGGTCGAAGAGATTTTATTAACAATTATTTTTTTACGAACATATATCTCGCTGCCTTTCCCCATGTCCAAAATCAAGCTAAATAAATCATGTGCACATATATGCCACCGAATATGATAGATCAATCATTGTTTGACAATATTGTGTACGTAATACCTAACGTTAATTACATTTTTTCATATTTGTTTTCCTTTATATGTAGTTTTAGAAAATAATATTAGTATTTAAGCGTTATACACACTTATCCGTTACATATAGCTTTAACCTTTTTGAAATATTCAGGATTAATTTTATAGTGATAACATATGTCGCATAATTGGTGTAACACAATAACGAACACATGTCCATTTCAAGTTTGATTGCGATTTATTTTTGTTTTGTTTTAAACTCTAACGTTTTCCAATATCCGTAAAATATCATGAGCAAGATCTATGCGGCGGCCTACGACCCCGCGACAAGAAGTAACGGTGACCTATCTGGTCGGTTTTCTAACGTGAACTGATCCCCCTTCTGAAATGCATATATTAATAGACATTGAAACACTCAATGGTGACGTGTGCAATTTCCGACGGAAGCTTGTGCACAATCGCGTGTCTAAAGGTCACGACGTAATATGACATATACAACGGACGTATATGGGCGATAGACTGTCATTTACATGAAATTGTACAACAATTAATGAGCTTCACAAGCCTACCCAAGAGATGACTAATTAGTAAAACAAGCAATTGGAAATTACTTCTCCTCGTCTAGTTACACGTTAATATATGATGTATATTTGTATATCTATTTAGGTAGACACGATAGTAACTTGATGCAAACGAAAATAAAGTAACACTATCCTTAGAAATCTATCTTATGCACTATGTGAAGCATATATTAAAATTCATTGCTATCGCGTAGAGCACATTATTTAAAATTGTATTGCATTTGGCTAAAATTGATGCCATGATTTAAATTAGTATAAATGTTAAGATACGACCGGTATCTTTATTAAAATGTTAATATATCTTACAGATCAATATTTAACCTAGTTCGAAGCATTTTTTGCTAATATTTATGAAATGTTTGCTGAAAGTATTTGATTAACATTTCATTTTACTTAAATGAATGCTGCATGAGGATTACTTATTTTAGTTGTAGTCAATAGACTGTAGGGGGCTGGATTAGATCATTGAACGCAATACTCTCTTTATACGTGTCCTTTTGTATTGAATTCGACATCAGCTTCTAGCATGTGTAGCTGTAACATAACAGTAATCTTGAGTACCTATATTATTTACAGGACTCTCCAACAACCAGAGGACTCTCTATTTTGTCAACAGACAAGTTTGAAAACGACGAGGTTAGGCTTCGTAAACACAGTAAGTGAGCTAGTCGTGCGGTTTCTACCGAAAATGTCACTCCATTTACTACAAAAGAGAGGATTGTGAAAGTATTAAATCGCGTTTCCGGTGAGTTATTATACGATGACTTTTTTCAGATATTTGAAAAGTTAGTCAGTGGTTTCCATAATCATCGTGATGTTATGTACTTTATGTTATCTCATAATCCTAGAAATATCAATGGCATAATGGTATTGTATATTCATAGGAGGTATTGGGGATTTTTTCTTACATAAATCTGGAGCTTGTATGGCCTTATTTGCAAAATCCTAAGGTAAAAAATAACTTCACGCACGCACGCATGCACGCACGCACGCACGCACGCACGCACGCACGCACACACACACACACACACACACACACACACACACACACACACACACACACACACACACACACACACACACACACACACACACGCACACACACACACACACACACACACATATATATATATATATACATACATATATAATATACATACATATTATACATACATTTCAAAATGCAAATGTTTACATGTGGTTGATTTATGAAAGGACAAATAAAGTGTGGACAGCATGATTCAAAGAAATAAATTAAGTGTATGTTTCAGTTAGGGAAAAACATTTACACATATAAACATACATAAGTGAGTTTTATTGATGTATTTGGTTACAAGTTTTATCTAGATGATCTCTAGGCCAAGTTCGAACATGGGCCATGCCGGGCCAAAAACTAGGTCACGAAGTCACTTTTGTGCGTTTTTAACATTCAACATGGTGTCTGCTCTCTATTTCAAGTAGTTACCATTGTGTTTCTTTCTGCAGTTGACAAGAAGATAGTGCATTCATGTTATTTGCATGCAAAATGCGATGTATATCTCAAAAACATTTACACAGTTATGCTTTTATGTTGTGACACATTTACAGTTGGGGGCATCCGTGTCGTGTGGACACTTTTCTTGTTTCAAATTTTATGAAAATCCTGTGAAACGTTGTCCCTTTGAGATATAGGCTGATATGGGATCAAAAACTTGGTCACTAAGCCAATTAAAAGAAAAGTCTGTGGACACTCTAGAAACCACATTTTTCGTCCAATCTTTATTAAACTGGGCCATTTGTCCAATTGATATCTTGGTAAATGCCAAACGAGGGTTTAAATACTAGGTCACTTTGTCAAATCAAAGAAAAAGCTGTTAAATACTCTGAAAACCATATGTGTTGCTTAATCTCAATGACACTTCGTGACCCAGACATGGCGAAAGCCCGTTGGCCCGTCGGACATTGCCGATGAACAATTAAAAAGGCTGACGATGAAATGCAAGATCGTCAGATTTACTGTCCGGTAACTTTTGCTTTCAAAAATTGTTACCCTCTTGCAGTTTTAACAACAGCATTATTGCGTGGTTACCGAATTATGATATTTCCGAATATAATCAAAGCGCTGAAGGCACTGAAGATGTTCGCTGTTGCATAATTTAACACGCTATTCATTTTTCAAAATCAATCGCAAGTTTGAAATGAATACACGCCATTCAACTTTATAAAGTGTGTGTCATAGCGCACGGGTCGAGTTTTGTGTGCACTTTTTATCATCCTTATTATTTCATAGAAATAACTTAGACAAAATAAAAACAACATGCTTTTTGGACGTTCTGAAAGCATAGAAAGTATGATGAAAATGGTAATGAGAACTTAATATAAAGAAAATTTTCAGTCACCATCATATTAAAGGAATATTTTTCTAATATCAAATGACTATTTCACCAAGAATATAAATTCATAATGAAAGTTCCGTGTACAAAACTTTTGATTTTTGACACCATTTACAAATTCAAAATATACAATAATCTTCGTATCTTGTATATGGAGGAATAAAAGTATATAAACATTGTTGTTTATGCTTTACTTGTTACCCGAGCAGTTCACACGGTTTCAACAACGCTGACATAAACATAGGTATAGAGCACTAATGCGCTTTTAGGCATAGCTGTTTTACTCAGTTTTCATCTTAGTGACTTTTACATAACGCCAACAGACATGTATGAATATTTTCGAATATTTAATAAGCTGATTCGAGATACAACCTCTGAATTTTTGCTACATCACTGCGTATGTGCTCAATTCAAAGGATGTAGCACTGTTCAGTGTAAGGAATTCCGGACTACTCTCTGTATGCTCAAACGACACAAATTGTGGCCCTGTTACAATTACGCGTTACAATCCATCTCGCAGAATTTCACTTTCGCCTCCAAGATGAGAAAACAATCATAAGCAAAATAGTATAGTGTCACGATAAGAGAAAATCGTTTAATTATCATACCACAATGTTTGCCGTACTTGGTCAGCACGTCTGGAAATCATTCCTTAATGTGTGGATAGGCTGCCATTATTAACAAGTTTGCTTTTTTGAATTCAATTTTGTATCAAAACGCATTGTTCTTAAATGTGGCATTTTCAATTCGCAATGAGATTTGTAATGACCCTCGTCATGCGAAAATGGGTCTTATTCCATATGCGCCCATCATATAAATAGCACACTCAGCTATTTCTCCTTCTGGTAAGGAGAAACATAACATATTGAGTGATTTTATAGCGAACAGCATCGCCTATGGCCTGACTGCGCAAAAGCACATGTTGGGTTCAACAAACGCTTGCCGAAACGCATAAGACCCATTTTCGCATGACGGCGCTATTGACGTGTGATTTAAATGCGTCGAAAGAAAACTGCGTTTAAATCAAATATCAACATACTATATATTTCGATAGTGAAGAAAGATACTCATAACAAGGCATATGAGGACACATATGAAGTGCTCTCCCGTAGTATATTTTTTATCTACTCACACTAATGTGTTGGTTGACAATGCTAACACACAATTCATGCGGTGAATATGCAACTTACAAGTGAAAATCACAACACAATAGTTTAGCTTTTGTTAAATTGTATTTATATATTTAGAAAAGTAAATTGCAAACTTTATTTCAAAGTCAGCGTATACGCCGACTACATTTTTAAAAGATATTTATTGTTATAAATATATTTAATGTAATATAATTAGTTGTTTTAGGTTTTAGCGATCATAAAGCATTTACGAGGTTGCCTATAGTATGCCTGTAGTAATTGATGAACTCATGTGAATATAAACAAGCTAAACCTTCTACTAACCTTCAACTATTGCGTTGCTAGTACCCGTAAATACAAAAGATCGCCGCTATCTGTTGAGAACCAAAGAACGTTTTCCAGCATTAACTAGCTTACGAAACAGGTCATTCGTATTATTATTATAAATTGTTTGTTATATTCGGGTTTAGCGATTATGAAACATTTTTTTGTTTTTTGTCTATCGTATCGCTGAAGTTATTGCTGAACTTATGTTCAACGTTTTATGAATTGAGAATATAAATAAGCATTAACTTTTTCCCGAATCTATTATTAGCCTCAATTTACGACCTGTACTACTTCATTGAGGTGTATGTGAGAGCGTAACCTATTGCGTTGTTATCGCCCGTGGACTTTCCTTTGTTTATCGACAGACCATCTATTAATAGCCTCATATTATGAATGGCAAAAATACTACGTCATGAAGACGCTGCAGAAAGTGGACTATTTTATTCATTCATAAACAATCTCCTCCGCGACACGTACAATACGATCATTGTTTATTTATTCTTTTCTATAAAAGCACCGTTCGAAACTATTGCATTTAACACGATATTAATATCATGTTTCCATTTGTTAATAAACATAATTGGAGAACTCAAACCTCTTGCATAAATTATACAACTCTTTCTTGCGCGGATACGCGTAGTAAGCGGGTATTGGGCTCCCAGTAGCTAGGCCGTACCGACCTGAATTTTACACTAAGCACTTTAGACGGTCGCTAAAGCGACCATCTAAAAAGTTCATTTTCGCCGAATTTCGTAAGTCAGTAGTACATTCAGAGCTACAGATAAGCTGCGTATTTGCGTAAATACGCAATAAAAATAGGTCGATACGCATTTTTTTTAAAGCTGTGCGCAACGGGACGCAAAACAAATCGCCGATACCCAATTCGAGCCGTCTTCTATGCGTAATGAAAAATCCTGTTTTGTTTAGGCCGTTTTGACTCGAGTCTTAATCGAAAAGCGCTTGCTTATTTGGCAAAGTATTTAGCAAGCGTTTAGATGATAACACATGCGAGTCAAACAAAGTGGCGTCTGATGAGCTTGATTGATCACTGATTGCAATAAAATTGATAATTCAATCAGTGACTAATCAAGTATATCAATCGAGGTGTTAAAAGTAGCAGATTAATCCCCCAGTATGAAATATGCTGGGAGGAGAAAAGACTAGGGTATTAGGAGGTGAAAAAACTAGGGGGAGAAATGTCCAAGGGGGAGAAAAGACCGGTAAGTGTTATATGCAGACGCGCATAACAGTTTGAATTCAGAAAACAGATTTTTTGTGCAGATTGTGTATCACGTGATGAACATTGGGAGGTGTATATTTTGCGGCACTATTAGAATTTGTAATGCAGATTTTTGGTGCAGATTATGATGAAACCCTATTCGTCTGCGTCAATAATTTGTGGTTTATAATAGCGTTAGAAAAAAAGATTGAGTTCTGAATACAGATTTATAGTGCAGATTGTGTAACTTCTATTTGCATGTAAGCGTTAGATGTAGACGTGCACAACAGATTTAGTTCTGAATACAGATTTATAGTGCATTGTGTAACTTCTATTTACATGCTTCTATACGATCTTCGCACGTTTTATACGCGTGGTATAGCGTTGGGGACCAAATGAGCACCTATAAATCTGTATCCAGATAACTTTCACATCGTGCTTATACGATTTAATTCTGGATTATACGAGATTGTTGCCTATTGATCTGTGTACATTGAAATGCGCGTATACGGTGTTAAGGCCCACTCTCTCTATGATGCCGGTGGAGCCCCGGTGCGTGATCCGGGATCTACCGGGATGAACCGGGGCTCTACCGGAATGAACCGGGGACGACAGGGATGAACCGGGGACGACCGGGGACAACTGGGGCTCCACGCTCCACCGGGTAAGTATTAAAATGTTTAATACCTGCGTGATGAACCGGTAGTTACCGTGAAGGACCGGCATCGACCGGCGTGGCACCGGGAACAACCGGGACGGCACCGGGAACAACACGGACGGCACCGTTGCTCCACCGGGGCCCATATAGACCCCGGCAGAGCTATAGCAACGCCCCGGTTGTCGCCGGTGGTGCCCAGGTGGAGCCCTGGTGAATGCCCGCAGAGTCCCGGTATAGCCAGGTTCATTGGTAAACCGGCGCTCTGCCGGGACGCCACCGGCATTAACCGGGGCTCCGCCTGGTCATTACCGGCGACGACCGCGATTAAACTGGGGCGTTGCCGTAGCTCTGCCGGATTCTGTTGCCAGGATAGCCCCGGTGAGTCTCGGCGGAGTTAGGGTAGACCGGGGCTTTGCCGGAACGCTGCCGGCTTTTACCGGGGCTCCACGTGGGCATTACCGGCGACAACCTGGGCTCTGCCGGGGCTTCACCGGGATAAACCGTAGCTTGTTCGGGGTTGACTGGGACTCTGCCACATTCAGGTTTAATAATGATGAGTATCTGTTGATCTGCACCCAGTTAACATTCACATGCGCATATATACGGTCTTACTTGCATTACAGAGCTAAAGGAACCATATCAATGTGCATCGAGTCGATATATTAAGGTGGGTTATTCGCTAGTAATTGTATTACATAACTAATGACATTATATTTATCTGCGTCCTTACAATTTTCGCATGGCTTGAGACGTATTAAAAAGCGTTGTGGAACTTATGAACGTTTATGAATCTGCGTATAGACAACGATTACATCGTGCGTATACCATAAAACTAAGGTTGTTCACGGACCGTTTAACGTCACAACTGAATACATTTTACACTTACTCGTGCATGTTTAATTTCCATTGCATGGATATCGATTTTAATTAAAATAAAAATATTTTAGTCGCAATTAAAGCAGTATAAGAACGCACATGGATAAGGATTGCATTACTTATTTAATGCCATAAATTAAGATGTTCGTGTCGACTGAGCGCAAATGTATATGGAAAAATCCCATACAATCCCCGAGTGTAACCGTAAACGCGCCCTGTGAGTGCTGTCGTAACGCATGCAGATTAATAGGACTTATTAGTTTTCCGTCGAATTTAAAATCCATATAAAACCCTGTGAAATACACTGTGAAGGTTGTTGGCATGCATAAGGTTTAATAGGGTATCACAAGTTCCCCGTTGAAATTATATCCATATAAGAATCTGATAGGATGCGTTGAAACGCATGCAGATTTATAGGGTTTCATTGGTTGTCCGTCGCAAGTAAACTTTATAAGAATCTTAGAAATGCCATGTGAATGTTGTCGAAACGCCAGCAGATTTATAGAGCTTTATTATTTTTCTTTCGCAAATTAATCACATATAAAAACCTGAGAAATGCCTTGTAAAGTTTATCGGACGCATGCAGATTGTTCGGGCTTCAGTAGTTATCCGTCGCATGAAACCAAAATCGAAACCTGCTCAGACGTTGGACCTGGACGCAGATGATTAAGGACTCACTACGTTAAATGCAATTAAGAGATTATAGCACACGGGATAAAACACTTATAAATCTTCAATGCTGTCGGAACACATGCAGATTGATAGGGCTGCAATAGTTTTCCGTCGAAATCAACCACATATAAGTCAAAGAATCTTCTTCGATTGTTTAGACGTAAATAAGGTGTTCATATCGCATTTAATGGAATAAAGCCCGTATAAGCATTAATTTAATAGTATCTTTTATTTAAGCATAGAGACCGTATAAGAATACGGGAATGTCAACTGGGTGCAGATTATAGGGCTTCATTTGTTATCAATTGCAATTTAAAAACATATCGAAACATTTGAAGATTGTACGGATGTATATAACTATAGTTTATTAAATAAACATCATACCATAAGCAGACAAATAATGTTTATTAAATGTTAATTAAATAAAATTCATACAATTAATAGTTGTAGTCGGCATCTGTATAGATCTGTTTCGGAGAATACACCTGCATACATACTGAAAATACTCAATTTCTGATGACGCATACACACTGGGATATTCACTCAATGACAGTCTGCTCTATACGATCTGTTATGCACGTCTGCACATAACATCAACCGAAAAGACCAGGGGGAGAAAAGACCGTACACCGTCAATCACGACCCGATCTGCAAGCATTAAACAATCGTTGATAAAATAATAATCCGAGGCTGACGCTATTATAGTGGATTGTGAGCAGTCGGAAACTGGTTTAAATGAGTCTATTGCAAAAATATCTTCAGAAGTTGATAAAATGAGAGATCGTATCATACAACTATTTGAAGACGCAAAGCAGAAATTTATTACTGAAGCAAGCGAATTTAAACCTGCAGAAACTAAACGAATAGGGAATAAACGTGACGCCTCGTCCAAAGTTAAGGACGAAATAAGTAAAGTCTTGTCGATGTGTTCTGTCGTTTTAGAACACGGAACGCCCAGTCAACAATATATTTATTCGGAACGCATCAAGGAGAAACGTAAAACAATGGAATCAAACATATATGACCAAAGAAGGGGAGGTTTTCTATTTAAATAACCCCATTGGAAAACGTTTGTCGTCTTTAGCGCCCAAACACACCATTTTACTGCCACTTAAAGTCCCCATATCTGGTTGCCTATGACCACCGTAGTTGGCTATTTATAAGAAATAGAGTCCAAAGTCTAATGGTAACACTCTGGCATCAGCACTCATAAGTAGCAGTTACGATTTTACGTTCAACCCTAAGTTATTCGTCTGTCCCTTGCCATTAAGACATTCAAACGTGGTTTAGTATACTAGGAGCTTCACAAAAACGTTAAGTCTGGCACTTCCCCCCTTAACCCAAATAAAAAGTCTCCTGGAGCTAGAAAAAAATCTTCTACTGGTGCACATCAGTATTGTGGCACAAGCCACATGTTCATGTTTATATTTATCTTGTTTCCAAGACTCAGTTATTCATTCTCAATTATACTTTTGAAACGAGATAAATTACTCGTGCGAACAAGTGAGTGAGACGTGGGTTCGTGTAAGTAAGTCGTGGTAACGACATCGAAAGTCGTGGTAAGGATATCACTAACTGAGAACAACTAAGTAACGAAACAACTAAGTTGTGGTATCGACATAATCAATAAATCAAAATGCACAAAGTTTGAAATGCATTTAAAAGCGCAAATCTGTCCGAGTTATTTCGTCAAAAATAATGCTAGCTTCTTTTGAAGCAGCCTTTCGAATCATGCGTTAAACAACGTGTATTTTGATTGGTTGTTTCCGTCGTCACCACGAGTCATTCCAACGAGGTGCCACTATTTAAGACTTTTCCACGACGAGTTAGTCATTCCCACGTCTTACTTGCACATTGCCAAAAACTAACTCGTTTCCACGACTGACTAATTATTTTCAACGATTTGCTTAGTCATGGGAACGAGTTAAAAGTCATGGGAACGAATGCCTTATTTCTGGTAGCGACATGAATAACAAATTCAAATGTCACATCTTTGTCATCGCACGTTTGCCAATGTTGCTTTGTGGACCCGACGTTGAAAATTAATTTGCAATCTTATTAAAAATCATCTCTAGTTTGATACGCTTCACTATACACTTTCAGCGTCAACATATGGAGCTAAAGTTCGGATTTTATTTTTATGTGATTGCCAGTCAGTGTTAATAATTGTGTTATTTAAATAGCTAATTTATATCGCTATTGATGATCAGGCATAGAAAACTATAGACATATTAAGTTTGCAATTCTTTTAGCGGGCATATGGAAAACTGTACTAAAGTGTTATAATACTGTTGTTCAACTTGGTGGTCAGAGCGAATACCTTCTAAATTATTGCAATGACGAGTCTAGGGCGGTTTCGTACACACAGTATACATACCGTGACGTCAATATATTTTTGTCATCTTTATACTGATGCGTGAGCACACTTCTCCAACTTCATACACTAAATTTAGTCGAAGTAAGAGATCGATTATTTGAAACAAGTATAATTCCTTGCATTTCCAAAAAGTAAATGTATTATAGTGCTGGCATTAACATTGTTATTACTCAAACACTTATAACCGTTGTAATGTAGTTTCTACTTCCACTTCCGAACTAGTTTGCAATCACATACATATCAGATAAAAGTTAACTTTTGTTTATTCGTTAAATTCGGTGGATAATTTTTTTAAACCTGATTTAAAAGATACCCTTAGTAAGATTATGAACAAAGTTTCGATCAACCAATATACTGTATAGTGATTTTTGCGAATGTTTAGCGGATGCGTCTCATGCACGTGTTGGCGCAAAATGAAAATAGTACAACTGTATAACATAACATGAAACAAGAACAAGTACACTGATAAGTTGAGAAGCAACATTTAGGAACGCAATGTCTTTGTAAATGGAAAAGACACATGCTAACAGGAAGTCCTCGACGTCACACATCGACCGCTTATGTATAGAATGGCATTTTACAAAAGGCACGTGTCTATTACAAGCCTTGTTGTCATTTTGATTCTAAGCCTCACCTGATATACGTATTACAAAACGATCAGGTAGTTTCTAAACGGATAGCAATTGTTATGCTCGTACAATAACGCCATTTTGGGGGGAATCCAATAGCGATTATCGTGTAGGATCGACACTAAATCGTGGAATCGTTCCAGATCATCAGCATGACAAATCCTGTAATTAAAACTTCACTTAATATCAACCGTTACAGAGCCTGAAAGCTGTAACTGACAAAATCGTTACCTAGCGTTAAGTACGTAGCGACGTTGCAATGTAAGCCAGAGATAAAAAAAACATCAACAGTTACACGCGAAAATGCATAGCGTTCGTTTCGACTCGTATGACAGTGAGAATATGACAACCAAATATGGAGCTATATCTTAAGAAATAATTACTAAATAGTCAGTCGTGATAATGTTACTGTAATTGTGTCCGGGTGTAGCTTCAATTCGTAGTCACCATCGCTTATAGTTAAGTCGTTCCGGGGGTGAGGAGGGTTACTGATTCGTGATAAAAACGCTAGTATTTATCTATTACAATGTGCAGTGTTCTGCCGTGGATGCGCCCTTGCGTTATTGGCGCAAAAAGGAAATATTTGTCCCCACCTGTTTTCTGTATATGGGTCCGCTGGCGCACATGAATTAGGAATAAAAACTAATCGATTCAATTTGTAAGTCGGTAAAGTAATTTCGTGAATGTGTAACTGGAACAAACTATTTCATTTGACAGCCAATGGTTGATTTATTAAATATTAACACTATATTTCATTGGTAAGTTGAGATTATAACAACCAATCAGATATCAAGGAAATTTCCGAACCTATCAAAATGGCGTAAAGTGACCGGCCGAAGAAAACAAAATCCAATTAATTTTTTTCCTCCGGCAAGTAAAATTAGAAAATATGACAATAATATTAACAATCCAACAGAGTCCTCCCAAGTCCCAACATCCTTTAGCAATTACGAAAAAAAGTCTGCCCCTAAACGTACATTCCAAGAAAATTGGCTTCGAAAATGTCCTTGGTCACTGTTTGACAACAACAAAATGACATGCAGATTGTGCATAAAGCAAAACAAAAGAAAGAAAAGAAAACGCCTTTACTATCGGTAATTCATATTATCGAAAAGTACTTTGACATGCCATGCTGAGTCCAATAACATTAAATCTGTTCAAAGTTTTTAAATATGTTGACAACTGTTTGACAGTGTTAAAAAGTTTTTTGAATGTTCCAGTTTTAATAACAATGACAATGTTACAACCTGTGGACTGGCTGTAAGAAGTTTAAGCAAGTTTAAGAGTTCAAGTTAAAGGTTATTAGTTTCCACAAATTTAATTCTGCTCCAAATATATTTCTGTGTCCCAATATTTTTCCTTTTTGTCCCAACTTTTGTAATCCTAAAGGGTCCCTGTCCCCAACCGTAAAAAAAATCACGGCAGAACAATGATGTGTAACCATATTGCCACCGGACGATAAACTTCGTATCGCGACGTATAGACTTGCATAAACCGAATATGAACGTCATACACAGTTCCCGATTATCTACGAGTGAACTTTTGGTGCGTTCGTGATGGGTCGTTCGATAGTGGGGAAACGGTACAATCGTGACGGTCAAGCTCGAGTCAGCAGTTCGATGGATCATTAAACCCTTCACTATATATGTCTAAATCAGACATTGGAGAATATTAATACATTATCTTTCACGTTCGTTTTAAAGCTAAGTATTTACAGTTCTTTAAAACTCCATGTAATAATTGTTACTTATGCCAAATGCCATCACGATGATCAGATCACTTTATATTATTTGGATTTACATGTGTATACTTAAATAGTGATGCGGAATATTGCTGTATATAATTCGTTAATATGGTGCATAGCGTTTCGAACCTAGGCTTAAAACGTAGTGCTCAAGTCGAGCCTCTGAGCTCTTATTAAGCCCAGTGTCTGTTGCCCTCTAGTCGAGCTTCTGAGCTCATATTAAGCCCAGTGTCCGTTGCCCTCAAGTCGAGCCCCTGAGCTCTTATTAAGCCCAGTGTCCGTTGCCCTCAAGTCGAGCCTCTGAGCTCTTATTAAGCCCAGTGCCCGTTGCACTAAAGTGGAGCCTCTGAGCCCTTATTAAGCCCAGTGTACATTGCCCTCAAGTCGAGCCTCTGAGCCCTTATTAAGCCCAGTGTCCGTTGCCCTCAAGTCGAGCCTCTGAGCTCATATTAAGCCCAGTGTCTGTTACCCTCTAGTCGAGCCTCTGAGCTCATATTAAGCCCAGTGTCCATTGCCCTCAAGTCGAGCCTCTGAGCTTTTATTAAGCCCAGTGTCCGTTGCCCTCAAGTCAAGCCTCTGAGCCCTTATTAAGCCCAATGTCCGTTGCCCTCAAGTCGAGCCTCTGAGCCCTTATTAGGCCCAGTGTCCACTACCCTTAAGTCGAGCCTCTGAGCCCTTATTAAGCCCAGTGTCCGTTGCCCTCAAGTCGAGCCTCTGAGCTCTTATTAAGCCCAGTGTCTTTTGCCCTCAATTCGAGCCTCTGAGCTCTTATTAAGCCCAGTGTCCGTTGCCCTTAAGTCGAGCCTCTGAACTCTTATTAAGCCCAGTGTCCGTTGCCCTCAAGTCGAGCCTCTGAGCCCTTATTAAGCCCAGTGTCCGTTGCCCTCGAGTCGAGCCTCTGAGCTCATATTAAGCCCAGTGTCCGTTGCTCTCAAGTCAAGCCTCTGAGCTCTTATTAAGCCCAGTGTCCGTTGCCCTCAAGTCGAGCCTCTGAGCGCTTATTAAGCCCAGTGTATGTTGCCCTATAGTCGAGCCTGAGCCCTAAGCCCTTATTAAGCCCAGTGTCCGTTGCCCTCAAGTCGAGCCTCTGAGCCCTTATTAAGCACAGTCTCCTTTGCCCTCAAGTCGAGCCTCTGAACTCTTATTAAGCCCAGTGTCCGTTGCCCTCAAGTCGAGCCTCTGAGCTCTTATTAAGCCCAGTGTCCGTTGCCCTTAAGTCGAGCCTCTGAACTCTTATTAAGCCCAGTGTCTTTTGCCCTCAATTCGAGCCTCTGAACCCTTTTTAAGCCCAGTGTCCGATGCCCTCAAGTAGAGCCTCTGAGCCCTTATTAAGCCCAGTGTCCGTTGCCCTCAAGTCGAGCCTCTGAGCTCATATTAAGCGAAGTGTCCGTTGCCCTCAAGTCGAGCCTCTGAGCCCTTATTAGTCCCAGTGTCCGTTGCCCTCAAGTCGAGCCTCTGAGCCTTATTAAGCCCAGTGTCCGTTGCCCTCAAGTCGAGCCTCTGAGTTCTTATTAAGCCCAGTGTCTGTTGCCCTCAAGTCGAGCCTCTGAGCTCTTATTAAGCCCAGTGTCCGTTGCCCTCAAGTCGAGCCTCTGAGCCCTTATTAAGCCCAGTGTCCATTGCCCTCAAGTCGAGCCTCTGAGCCCTTATTAGTCCCAGTGTCCGTTGCCCTTAAGTCGAGCCTCTGAGCCCTTATTAAGCCCAGTGTCCGTTGCCCTCAAGTCGAGCCTCTGAGCTCTTATTAAGCCCAGTGTCCGTTGCCCTCAATTCGAGCCTTTGAGCTCTTATTAAGCCCAGTGTCCGTTGCCCTTAAGTCGAGCCTCTGAGCTCTTATTACGCCCAGTGTCCGTTGCCCTCAAGTCGAGCCTCTGAGCCCTTATTAAGCCCAGTGTCCGTTGCCCTCAAGTCGAGCCTCTGAGCTCATATTAAGTCCAGTGTCCGTTGCCCTCAAGTCGAGCCTCTGAGCACCTATTAAGCCCAGTGTCCATTGCCCTCATGTCGAGCCTCTGAGCTCTTTTTAAGCCCAGTGTCTGTTGCCCTCAAGTCGAGCCTCTGAGCCCTTATTAAGCCCAGTGTTCGTTGCCCTCAAGTCGAGCCTCTGAGCTCTTATTAAGCCCAGTGTCTGTTGCCCTCAAGTCGAGCCTCTGAGCTCTTATTAAGCCCAGTGTTTGTTGCCCTCAATTCGAGCCTCTGAGCTCTTATTAAGCCCAGTGTCCGTTGCCCTCAAGTCGAGCCTCTGAGTTCTTATTAAGCCCAGTGTCCGTTGCCCTCAAGTCGAGCCTCTGAGCCCTTATTAAGCCCAGTTTCCGTTGCCCTCAAGTCGAGCCTCTGAGCTCATATTGCCCCCAGTGTCCGTTGCCCTCAAGTCGAGCCTCTGAGCTCATATTAAGCCCAGTGTCCATTGCCCTCAAGTCGAGCCTCTGAGTTCTTTTTAAGCACAGTGTCTGTTGCCCTCAAGTCGAGCCTCTGAGCCCTTATTAAGCCCAGTGTCCGTTGCCCTCAAGTCGAGCCTCTGAGCTCTTATTAAGCCCAGTGTTAGTTACCCTCAAGTCGAGCCTCTGAGCCCTTATTAAGCCCATTGTCCGTTGCCCTCTGGTCGAACCTCTGAGCTCTTATTAAGCCCAGTGTCTGTTGCCCTCTAGTCGAGCCTCTGAACTCATATTAAGCCAAGTGTCTGTTGTCCGTGCGTCCAAGCGCCCGTGTGTTCATCGGCAACATAGTATGAACTACTTTATTATGAAACATTTACATGAATGAGCAGTGAGAAATCCTCTGTTTATGTAATTCGTATCTTTATGGTCTGCTGTATATGTGTGACCAGAAATGTACTTAAGATTGAGGGCTATACAATTCGTTATCAAATCCCGGAGGTCTAAAATTTACAACATACATTCATCAATATTAAGGCACAACAAAAGATGTTAACCCGACCGAACCTATTTTATTTGCTTTGTCGACCCTCAACTTTTCATGTTGTGTTTTCGAAATTTCGATCAAAGTGCACAATTCCATCCCATTCGCCTAAGTAACGATTATATACAAAGAAAAAATATTGAATAGGCGCGAGAAAGATTTATGTCATTGAACTTCCTGAATAAAGATTGGCATGATGTTTTATGAAGAAAGGTTAATAATGCTCTATCATAAGAAAAACGTCAGATCGATCTACCTACCCTACAGTTGGCGATGTTTGTGGAAACAAAGAACACATTTGTTTTACCTTATCCAATATTATAATAACGGAGTTCTCTTTGTTACCAAGAAACACTATTAGTAACATTATAATAAAATTTACGTAGATAGTTCTTCATGCATGATATCATTCATATGCATGTTGATTGGTCATGTATTCATAATTGTACATCATTTTCAGTAAACTAATATTTGTATTTCTGTTTATCAGAAAACAATTCAGCAGTGACAAAAATACTAATGAAATTTAAATTCAGCGCTGTTATTAAGATTTATTAAGTGACGTGGTCTTTGCGAAATTTTGATGAAAATGATGATGATGATGATGATGATGATGATGATGATGATGATGATGATGATGATGATGATGATGATGATGATGATGATGATGATGATGATGATGATGATGATGATGATGATGATGATGATGATGATGATGATGATGATGATGATGATGATGATGATGATGATGATGATGATGATGATGATGATGATGATGATGATGATGATGATGATGATGATGATGATGATGATGATGAAATAATGATGATGATAATAATGATGATGATTATTGATGATGATTTGGAAAATACGGGTATTTTTAATAGAGCGTAAAAATACCCTCTCAGTTGCAATAATTCTGCTCTCAATGGGCGCCGATTTGAATTATTATTATTAAATATTATTAATTTGTATTATTATTTCAGTGAGGACCAGTCCCATTACCTTATCATCCCAACCAAGGCCAGTCGCCCTGAAGCTGCTCGTGTCCATGGATCTACACAAGACTGGAGATGATGTGAAGGAGCCTTTCCTCACTGGACTGGACTTCCTGCCGGACGGGAGACTGGTAGCCGTGGATAACAATAATAAGAAATGTATCATACTGAATGAGCGACTGCAGAGACTTGGAACACCGTACAAGTTAAAGTATCACCCAAATTGCGTAGTATGCATGTGTCATCATACACTGTGTGTAACGTTTGGTGGAGGTAAAGAAGTGCGTCTCCTGTCTGTGAGTACAGACAATACCATCACACTGACCAGGGAGATCAAAACATCATCCAGGTTCCACTCTATATGCTGCATGTCTCCATCTCACATGGTCGTGAGTACGTTCGATGATCCCCGTCCTGCTAGAATGATATCAGTGGACGGGGAGGAGTCAGACTTTGATCACTTCCTGACGTTTCCTATGAAGTCGTACAAACTAGATGAGAGTTTGTGCACGTATGTCCAGTCTAAGAACACGTTAGTACTGACTGACAAACTCGCTCACACAGTGTACATGTACGACACCGTGAAGGGTACGTCTAGAGCAGTTACTAATGAGAACATACAGGAACCTCGTGGTGCCTGTGTAGGACCTGGTGACACGGTGCTAGTGTGCAGTCAGAATAAGCACTCCATCGTGCACCTGCGTGTTGATGGGGACCTACTCGGTACCTACCGGGTGGATATGAAGTACCCGAGAAGCATTTGTGTGTCTAAGAATGACACAATGCTGGCATTGTCCGGCGGCACTGTAGGCGCCCTGAAACTTCATTTGTATAAGATATCACCGCAATGTGTTAGGTGACTTGTAAGACGTCATTCATGTGATCATGATATTAACTACTCACATATATAAATAAAAATAAAGGTGTGTGTATGGTGATGTTTAATCAATACGGTATACGTTTGGATTGATTAAACTTAAATGGTGTTTTTTTTTATTATTGAACCAGAATTTAAAACAGTCTGTGTATTGTGAATTTACCATTATTTAACATAAGTTTTGAAACACTAAAAAATAACGTCATTTTTTACAAAATATGTTAATAACTTTAAATATGCCGCGGATGTTATACTATTTTAATTCCCATTAAATGTACCGGATGTGTATTAAGATATACATTATACGGTATACTCATGATCACGTTGAAATGTTACATATAGTTTTGTTGTGTCACCATGCTCTTTAAATAGGCGCGGTTGATGTTCTTCACTGTTTATACATTTTCGGCCTATCATTTATACATAGTTTGCATACTTTAATTATGTAGCGGGAAAAAAACATACTATTTAATGTCGGAATAACAATAACCGTTGCATTTTGGGCATTATACTGTATATTGTAATTGTCTACATTAGCGGATAAAATAAATTACAACAAACGTATAAACAAAACCTATAGTACTGAACAAAACTTTGCAAGGGTTTTTCTAGCCATTTTGGGAAAAAGAGTCTGGTCAATTTGGATTTTTTTTTAATCAATTTAATTGCAAATTTGGGGATTTTTATCTTCAAAATGGACCATTTTGGGATTTTTTTTATCATTTTATCAACACATATTTTCACATCAGGACTAAATCATATAGTTATATACTTTATAAGATGTTTATGAAATAACATTGAATTGAAATTCAATAATCATTAGACTCTTCTTTCTAAAACAACAACACTTTTTTTGGAAATTGGGATAAAAAACAATTTTGGTTTAGGATAGGGTCGGTTTGCTTGGGTATCCGACTTTTTTATATAGAAGAAAACCCCCCTGCTATGCATATGTTTTCTAACCGTCACAATCAAATGTAAGTCATTTAAAATAATGTTTTTTAGACTTCACAAGTTCTATATATCAGTGATTTGTTTTTTGCTTTATATTTTACAGTCCGTGTCTTTTCAATTTGGAAAAAGGCGAGATAGACAATGAAATTCGAAAGAAATATAAACATTATTAATATGATTATAAATTACAGTTTACCAATTGTTTATAAGTACATGTTTGACTGCTTTCTAAATATATATTATTACGTGATAGGGAATTAAATTGATGTATAATAAACTCAATAATTGGTTTATTGGAAAAATTGGCATATTTTGGGGCAAATTTTGCTCAGAATTTTTGGGAAAAATGTTACTTTTTGCCATTGGGAATCAGACCTTTGTACTTTTTGCAATTGGGAAACAGCCGATAAGAGGCTGTAATTTTGGGCCAAAATATAACTGTACGTGTCAAAAAAGCCAGAAAAGAATACAATTTCCAGTGTGTCTCTTCTGCCTTCCAATAGCCTTATGTACTTTTTTTCGTCCGACTGTAAATTACACTATGAAAAATATTAATTTCAGCTGTTTTTTTCTCCAAATTATTAAGCTAAGTGATGATCTTTAATTAATAATAGCAACTTTGATTAATCTCAGCCTTGTTATTAAAAACAAAAGCATTACTTGCAGATTGTAATATAATTATTTTTTTTTCGTGAATTGCTGGGGCTGAATAAATAAAATTCTCAATTTTAAACATCCGAACGTATACTGTTTTATTAGACCCAAACCAACCAATAAACGTGCGGAGTATGATTCAATAGAAAATTAAAATAAGGCTTTCAACCCATCATACTCATTGATAGAACATTGCAATCATAGTATTTGTTTAAGGGAATACATGTTTGGATTCGCATAATATAAGGAGATTGTACTGTTTTGTTTTCCAATTTAACATGTTAATTACCATAACACCTTTAGTACCAACAAAAAATCTAAAGATATATACATTTTATCAGTCAAGTATTTCATATTTGATGAACTGAGTGAGAATACATATTTTTGCATGGTAAATTAGACATGTTTTATTAATATTATAATAAATGTGGGTTCAATAAATTTATGTATGAGTTATATATCTACGAATATTTCAAGTTATGTTAAATTTTGAATGAAATGTTAATGCTCTTATTTTGTAAGACGTACATAAAAAAATATGGTATATATATTTTAAATATTGTACAATTATTTATTGTTCTGAAATAAAACCGTACTTTTTCTTGATGTATAAGCTTTAAAATGAAATCGAAATCAAACAGCTTATACCAGCAACCATATCATTCATGAAGCGGGGGTTTCATAAAAAATATATTCTTTTTTTTACTTTAGAAAAATATGTTTGAAGAAAATATGGCAAATATGCACCAATAAAAGCTTCAAAACATGTCAGATACATATGTTGCTGTAGCGAAAAAAATTTGCACAACTTTTTTAACAGAAACTATTAAAATTGTATCAGTTTCACCATCGAATTTAACACAATAAAAATCTGGACTCCATATTTTTTAAACATTTATCTGATCATGATCAGGGAATGCCTTTTTTAACTACATTAATTGCGAATGATAATGAATTAATCATAAGCAACTCATATTGGAACAAACCATGCTTTTATCTTGGATTTAAAAATTATTTTTACAATGTAAAGGACAAATGTTAAAAAATGGTTAAACGAATACCGATTTTCCTCTTTGTTTAAAACTTCCAATATAACTAAAAGTGATGCTTGTGCACGTGAGAAATCAAAATATTGACACCTTTTAGCAGGAATGGTTTGGTATTATATTCTATTATTCAAAAGAATTCATAAAACTTCTCTTGAATATGAATTCTACTTAGATTTATTGCCTTAGAATCTACGTTTGTACTTTGTAAAATTAGGGGCCTCTGCCCATCCATTGAGAATTCAGACTGGAAGATACTCACGAAACAAAATCCCTCGTGAAGAACGTTATTGCCTATGCTGTAATACTGGACGTACACGATGAAGTCTTGTTCATTTATGTTTATTCATGCTGCCGTTTACTACGAGAAAATTCATGAACGTATTTATTTAATGAATCCTCTCTGTTGTTATGTTCCATAGTTTATAGGCATCAACATGTTAATTAAAAAAAATTTATGTACATGTATGTAAATATGTAAAGGATGCTTTAACTATTCGAAACTTTATAAGAAATACCACTTAATGAAAATAAATAGTTCTTTGTAATTATTAATGTGTGTAAATATATAAATGATTGCTTAACTATATGAAACTTTATTAGAAATACCACTAAATGAAAATTAAAAGTTTTTTGTATTTTTCTTTAAATAAGTCTGTGTATGTACCTTTAGTCTTTGATATTTTGCGAAATATTGGATTTAGAATGTTTGTTTATCAAAAGTGTATGATATATCCTGACTGCCTTTAAAGAGATTATGTTTCTCCTCATCCAAATCGTGGTTGTTTTCTTATTTTGCTTCGAAATTTTATTGAATTTACAACACTGTACATGTCCATATATTATATTACAATTTGGTAAAAAAAATATATTGACAGGGAATGTTACTTTGTTTAAAATTATACGCATTAAAGACAGTTAACATATGTATAAGTCTTAAAGGTGCCTTTTTACGTTTTGATTAATTAACACTATTAACAAATGGTTGTAGATTTGCAAATTTTCGTAGTAGTTATGATATTTGCGAAAAAACACTGATACTGAACATATTCCATGCTCTAAAATATCCATAATATGCATCTTCTGACGATTTAAAAACCTAAAAATTATAAAGCGTTACAAACGCGAAATGATTTAATAATTATGAAAGTACTGTTGTTATCGATTTCCGTGACATTACGAGGACTCCTGATATAAAATACAAAATACACCACAAACTATGTGAGAACGGATAGAGGATGGTTTAAGTGTTAGACTTCTACTCCAAGAGTCATTGGTTCGAGTGAATTTGAAGATTACCTTTTTTCTTTCTTTAATTTTATTCATTTTTTACTTGAGCTATTTAGTTCCAATGTTTTAATTTACCAATTTTAACCATGTAATGGCAAACTTCAATACAAACCAAAAACTGTGAAAAGATACCTTTAATAAACTGTCTGTTCTATTCTGTTATTTGTGATTTTTTCCCCAAAATATCATACATACAATTACTTATCTGGTGTGGAAACATTTGTAATATATCAGTTTAATACAGTACCATATGGACTTGCTTGTTAGCTTCCTTTAAATAAATTGCATAGCATTTTTAACAATCACACGTACGACTTTATGTGGTCTTTAATCGATTTTATTATATCATTTTGTATTATAATCCATGTTAAATAAACTATTAAAAACATTTTATAAGCAGTTTTGTTATTTAAAGTTACTTTAAACGTTTGTTACGTGATCAATAGTCCCATACTTAAAACGAATTCCCAATTTCCAATAATCCCCTTCGTAATTTTTGGGTTGGTTCCCGTTGTAGCACATCTTTAAGGTATCGCCATACACCGGTACGTATTGTATTGTAAACTGGAGTTATGGTCATCTTAAATAAGGCCAATTATAATTGTTATAATACGAATATTGCAGTAAAATATGGTATAATCATGTCTTTTTGTTAATACTCTATAAACTGCAACATTTAAGTCAGCAGGAGCGAAAATGCGTCCAATCACATTTATAATTTTGCTTTTTACTTATAGTTTTAAACTCCGCAATATTTTGTTAACTAGGACAACTATTTGAACGCAAAATTAAAACGCGTGCGTTTCCATAAACTCGGACAAACTTTTACACCTAATAATCAAATCCTTATTATCGAGGACTTAACCAGTCAAGGTGGGACTTTTTCACCGTTGTGGATTGTCTTCCATTCTGAACCAGCAGGGTTGTGTAAGGTGGATTATATCAGCGGTTGTACCGAGGAGACAATGTGCTGGTAGATATTATGTCACCGTAAAAAATGCAGATTCATGCGCGTCGGACCTAATTAACTTCGATATACAAACAAGAAATATCTTTAAAACAAGATATTCGGCGTATATCCTGAACAAAAGATAGAAAATTTAAGTTTCTTAGTTAATACATTAAAAACAAAGGTTTACATATTGTTGTATTCTATGGTCACTTTTTAGTCGTTTATCCACCGCATGAAATGTTTGTTCTGAAGCGGACGTATATCAAATTACATTATAGTGTTCATAGATACAATTTTTACTAAATGAGATCAAATCATGTGTCCTCACATGCCTTTTTATAAGTTCATTTCTTCGTCAGCGAAACATATGGTATGTTGATAATTAATTAAGATGCAGTTTTCTTTCCGCACATTTACATAACATTGATGAATCGCGTTATGCAAATACTGGTCTTATGACATATGCGGTCATCGTAGCTTAAGCCGACCCTACGCACTTACGAAGTCTGGTCGGGGGCTACGCTTTCCGCTATAAAAGTCATGGAAAGTTTAGTATTATCTCCTGAGCATCCTCCCCAGTATGCGTATTCTGACAATACTGTGCATAAGACCCATTTTCACATGACGACGGTCTTTAAACATCTCATTACGTCTTAAAAATGGAACATCAAACTACGATACTTTCCGATGGTAAATTTAAGTCACACTGTGTTATTTATAGAAAACTGACAAATGTGTGTAGCCTTTTCTGACATCAGGAAAGATTTTTAGACACACTGAACGCGTGTGTGGCTAGATAATTAAACGATTTCCATTCTATCATGGACACTTTTCTATTTTGGTTGTTTTGTATCACAATAGAAGACAAATACACGTTGAGTCTAGGGGATTTTACTGTTGACGGGTAAGTGTTACTATGACAAACATGTGTGTCTATGTTTCGTATGAATACGCATAGAGCATTCCGCATTTCCCTTCACTGAGCAGTGTTTCATCCAATACTACAAAGACGCGGTGATGTGGCCAATGTTTCGAGGGATTATGCTCAAACCAGCCAATGAAAATATTATAATGTATTCATTTGAGTCTCTTAGCGTTATGTAAAGGTCATTTTTAGCAAAAAGCTGGGTTAAACAGCTTCGCCGAAAACAAACTGTAAATGGACCAATGTCCACATCAATAAAAGGACGCAAACAACACATTGATGAAAGGATATGATTTTTTCGAAAGTTTTTCACATCCCCAATAAAGAAATATGTAGAGGTTGCATCCAATGATAAAACGAATCGAGAACTAACTTGACGATGTGGAAGCTTTGGTTTCTCAATTAGAGCAGGGTCCTCTATAGAGGCATTAATATGTTCCGTGGATAAAATGTTAAATAAAATAACATGTGTTTTTATATATTTTATAGTAAGGCTGTCAGAGTTAAAAGTACATCAGTTTGTTTAATAAGTTTCGAATTCTTCGTTTTAAGTACAAAATATTTAGCTACCCCATCATAACTTCTTTTGATAACGTCACTGTGATGGAGGGCATCATTTCGTTCATATAAAAATATCATTTTAGATGATAATTTTATGGTTTAAAAAAATGATCGAGTTTTTTGTCAACGTGGTTTAAAGTGTACACAATGTATTCGTTAAGAGACCAGTATCAGTGCGATTTCAGTTGTATTCGCTAGATCGGTATATCATCGGACGTATGTCTATTTTTATTTAATCTCATGTTTCGCTAACGTGGTGAGCGTTTTAGGGATCTCAGTTGTGTGTTGTGTTCAAAAACGTCAACAGTACTTCGGGGTAACACACTTCGTAATTGTATCCCATAATTACACTTGCATTGATGAATGCACATCCCATGGTAAATAGTAAGATGTATCGCCACCTCATTAAAACAATAAACGCACACTATATTATGATGGTATTATGTATATTTTTATGACGTCATTATGCGGTGGCTATTTTGTCACTACTATGACAAGCTTGATTTTCGCCCAATGTTAGCCCATAATGGACTAGAGATTGAGAAAATGGCCAGTAGCAGTTTATTCCCAATTATTTCGCGCCTACTTGCTCTACTGTTATTCGTCTCCAATGATATTCATTTGTTCATGGGGAAACTATAAAATTAATGGCAGTTACCCATTAACAGCTTTTCCCTTCCTTAACGGATGATAAAATGTTTCGACGACTTCCCAATTGAGAAATGTATGGTATTTTAACATTCTCACTTAAGAACTTCCCAAAAACTGCAAGTTCATGGTATTGCATACCGGTTGTTGGTGTCATTTTAATATTCCATTGTATGTGTTTTCTTTGTTCAACTAAATGTGGCATGTATTTACTGCTTTTAACCTGTTTAAACTGTTTGGAAAGTCCCTGGACTCTTTTGTTTACTCAAGTCACATGTTGTCACCTGTAATTATATTTGGTAGCAGTTGGGAGTTTATAAATTACACACTGTATTGACACTCTGTGAAAGCAGCAAACAATGGATGATATAAACAACACCTTTGGAAATATGTTTTATCAAAAGCCATATTCAATATTTGAAATTGATGTGTATGTAAGGTCTTCCCGAGAATGCATTTTGTGTGTACCCGGAGTACGTGCTAGCACTCACGCCTAATTTACATTCTTGACTCACCAAATGTGTGATAAATTTTGAATTATAGCCATTTGTATATCTTTATACTTTTTAATATAATTAATAATTTAGATGTCGGCTAATTATAAGTGTTAACCTTTGATCGGCGTATACTGTGTTGTAAGGTTTTGCAGCTAATTGTAGAAACCAATGTCCGTGTTGTAAACTTGTGTAGGAGCGACTGTCCAGGTTGCCAAAATTGTGTAGGAGCGACTGTCCGGGTTGTCAAAAGAATGTAGGAGCGACTGTCCGGGTTGTCAAAATAATGAAGGAGCGACTGTCAAGGTTGTCAAAATTAGCGTTTGAACGATTGTCCGTGGAAGCGATTGTCGGGATACCAGCTGTCGATTGTGGTCGGTAAATATGAGTCTTGAGAGACCGAAGAGAAAATTTCTTTCTTCTCCTGTCGTCTCAATGCCTGAAATGAGTTGGAAGCGAAAAGCATTGCGCTCGTCCGTTTGTTAGCCGATCATATGGACAAAAATCACAAAGGTTTTGCTTTTAACTCCTTTAACTTCGGATGGATCTTGCTCAAGCGTTTACGGTTGAATGACCTTATTGCGTTAATGATCGGGAAACAAAAGATTGGGCTGAAACGATTTTATGTATGTATAGAATATACAGTCGCATGAAGCTCGCATTCTCAAAACTTCTTTAACTTGTGTATGGATCTCGCCACAGTCTTTTTTATTTTAATCGGCTCTACGAATACTGGGTCGATATTAAACCTAAATGGTTTGATGATTGTAAAGAAATCAATTTTCCAGCGACGAGTTATTTTTACCGTTAGTCTCGTTTTCAACTATAGCATGTACAGTCCAAAATGGTATTGTTTTTTCTGCCTTTTTAACTTCTGTTTGAATCTTGCTTAAACTTCCACAGCAATATAACTTTAATTTGTGGATGGTCAGACTTTTTTTCTGCGATCAGTTTATTCTGAAATATGGTCCTTGGTATGTTCGTCTTCTGCAGAATATAGAGAATATGTTCGATATAAAACCATGTGTTGTAGGGCCATCAGTGTCTATGGCACAGGTCTAGTTGCCTACTTAGGTTGTTAAAACAAATTAAGATAAAAAAAGTATCGGCCATCAGTCATCTCCTCGGCGTAAAACCATGTGTATTTGTGTATATGACTGATTTGGAGTTATCTTCTGAAGCTGTTAAAAAAATATCGTCCATAATTCTTTCCCATTGTGTAAGGATTGGCTTAATTAACAATTAAGATTGGTATTTGGTCTCTCAAAGATAACGTTTCATGTCAGCAACTTTTGTTGATTGAATTTGACTGCCGTAGTGTTTCCATTGCTTCGTTGTTTCCTCCGCCTAGATCAGGCTCCCGAGGCCGCAGAGTAGGACTGCGCTAATTGATTTTGTCTGACAGGGGCACTGACATGACTTGCCAATTCTTAACTTTTAATCGGGTGGTGTATAATATGGTTGTGTCCTCTCTACAGCCTGAATATGAGGATTTGCTCGAGTCTTGAGTGCAGTTGGTAGAGCTTGTTTTGTTGTATCGTAGATACTGCTGCAGCCACTCGACCTGTTGCTTTATATTTATGATGGTCTAAGCTGATTTGTCTCGTCATAGTGCTCTTTTGTAGCGCCTTCTGTTACCAGACTGTCTGCTGCTTCATTACCAAGTATGTTGAGAGCAAGGATCAATTGCCACACGACTATTCGGTCTCTGCAGAGGACAAGGCCGTTCATTTCTTTGCGCCTGCAGGACTGACTGTGAGTCGCTGAAAAAGATGTTGTTGGAGGAGAGTTTGCTGTGTACAATGTTAACTGCACTTGTCTTGAGCGCTGCTTGTTTGGCCTTTAATGTGGTAGAGTAGATTTGTCCTTCCTCATCTTCTGTGTACCTGATGCATAGTCCGGCTCTACACTTCTGACAACCTGGTCAGAAGACCCGTCATTGAAGACATCAGTCCCTTTGTGTTATGGGGAGAAGTTGTTGATGTATTCCAATGAAATTTGCTTTTTTTCAGCGATGCTCAGAGATTCTTTTTTTCAAAACAAGGGATACTCCTTTATATCTGGGGTCTTTCAGCGTTGTTACAGCCTTGTTTTTTAATTAACTCGGGGAGATATATTTGGGGACATGATCCGGGATATATTTGCATTTACTTTCCAAAACATTCGTCTGATGGATAAAGCTTCCACTCTTCAGTCTATAATTTGTTGGTTGGCTCAGTCTTCTTTCACGGGATGAATTGGCATGCCTTTGGACTTCCTTGGTGAGTTTATTGTTTTCCCTTTTGTGTCCCATGGGCTCAAGGTCCTGCATGGTTTCCAGCTTTTGAATATGTGTGGAACATATGGCGCCAGTGATGATTCTTGTCGCCTGGTTATGTACCTTGCTGACTCCGTCAAAGTTGGAATTTGCTGCTGTTCTCCTTGCATCACTCCGTACTCAAGGGCTGCGTCTTTTCTTTTGTGCGCAGCTTCTTCGTAGTTTTGTCCAGCCCTGATTTTCTTTCATGTAGGGCTTTCATGGCATCTGTTAAGTCATTGTGTTATAATGGCTTGTTCCAATGGTTCATTAATTGTCTGTGCATGCATTTCGTTCAGTGAAATAAAGCTTTTTGTTACTTATGCCCTCAACATTATTGAGGAATATTCAACGGACGACAGGTCTCTTGAGTGGTTTGTGCATGTTTTTGCATTTGTCAGTCGTATTTACCCTCCGCCTCCGTAGCCTGGCTCCTCTCGGCGGGACGGGTTAACCTCCGATAGCTTCGGTTATACCTTTTCAAGGCATGGGATCTGACACTCTAACATCCAGGAGATACTACAGGCAGAGCAACGTCACATAAAGATTCATTGGTGTCCATCATTGGACATGAAAGCGTTGCAACATCTTCATGCCCACTTTTTCCCGGTGAATCCGTCTATAGCAGAAGTTTATGTTCTTACTTTTTCTTTTCGGTCAAGGCTTTGGAGCATCTTTCGCCGTTGGGGTTTCTTTTTAAGTGATCCCTCTCATACCTTTGAGCATCGGGGCTGATATTAATCTGCCCTCTATACTTCAATCTGTCCAGCTTAAGAAGCCATGTCATGTGTTTACTTCCCCGCCGACATAGCTCTCAGGGCCAAAGAAGAACTCAAACCACTACAGCACGTTAAGGAATAAGCCGTGTGGTACTAAAGTGTAATTCAAACACATCTTCTTTTCTTAACAATGTTTAGAAGGGATGCAATATATTAACCTCGTTTACGCTATATTTTAAATAAATATCTTTTAATGTATTTTTGTACAAAATAACTCATTCAAATTTCATTTCAAGCGCTCGACATACTACATAGTAAAACTACCTCTTGCTTCAAACAACACGCAACGCCGATGATGGGAATCAATGACGTGACGGCCCTAATTAAAGTTCGCTCATCATTCGACATTGTCCGTAATGAAATCGAGGAAACCCGAGGCAATAAAATAAACAAAATCATAACTTTTATCCGTCACTGTGATGGAGAAGTGGATCAATAAAAGGCTTTTTTTAACGGATGGCGAGCGTAGTATTTTATACTGGTTTGTACAGTGTAACACTTTTTGACAGGTTCATTATAAATATTGCATGGCAAATGTCAAATTAAGTTAACACTTTTTGTGTGATATCGTTTTCTTCTATTTTTCACTTAATTGTATGTAAAATAGCAGACAGTAACACAATAACACAAATCAATCAAATTCACTTCCAGAAGTATGGATAAACAAACGATTAACTTAATGCTGCAACATAATTATCATGTCGAATTCGTTCACATTATTTTACAAAAAATCTTTAATGTTCAAATTAATTTCGAATATAAACAAATAAAACAACAAAACGGACCGACGCTCAATGCAGATTATCATTAAGTTTTAATTCTACCAATAGAGAGTGTCTATTCGATCGATGAATTTTGTCTACATATAAAATTGATGAAAAAATCACGCGTCGACGAATTTAATTCCTGGACGTTGGTTCGTACAGAAAATGGCTCCATTGCTAATTTTGAAACAAGCGAAAATTGGTTTCTACGTTATTTTTACAGTCCGGACAAAGATTTATGCAGTATGTTTACAGCCCGAGCATCATGGAAATTATGCTCTACATTGTTGCTACCCCGGGTACTCATGTTGAATTGGCGCAAAGTTAACAAGTTAGATAACTTGAATTGTTAGCTAGATATCGGGTGATAAACTGATAATGTTTCTAAAATGTGACCATTAAACAGCTAGAAAATGACTGACTTAGCTTTAAATTTGCCATGTATTGATATTTTTTCAAATCAAAACATACATATTGAGACAAAACCTCAAGTAAACAAAAACACTTAATAGGAGAGCATTATTATTTTGAAACCAAATACCACTCAATTTGTGTTATTTTGTCAACAAAGGCAATTAAGTTTGGATTATAATGAATTAATTTTTTTGAGCCTTGCGTTTTGAAAAAAGTTCGAGAGAATTAGCTCGTTACGCGATTAAGCATATGATATTTATCATTTATTTACATTAAAAAATAACAAGCAAACAACATACTCAATACGACGGTTTATATTCATATACCAAATTAAACTTTATGCATCGACTGTTTAAACAGGTTTTCCATCTGTTTTGTAAAGCTGGAAGCCATATGACATTTAATAATATATGTAAACAAAACATGAAAGTGAACGTTTTTTTGGATTAACAGCAGTCTTCTTTGTTGTAATCGATACATTACATCACTTACTATGATCTATGTACGTAAAAGATTGTTCTCCAAATGGATTCCTTGAACTAAACTCAAGCCACTATGATTTTAAACAGAATGGAACCAAACGTAAAAAACTCAAAGATGAGAGAAGCGGCTCAGTTAACTCGTGTGTTGCGTAATCTTTCAGTTTTGTTAATATAGTCATGTAAGTAGATGGGTGGTGTATGGTTTTTTTTTCCAAAGGAGCGGATCCAACGTCAGTACAGATATCTTTTAAGACTATTTGTCTGAAATCATGTGAACGTCTGCTTAGTTGTAAAGATGACGTTTCTTGTATTCTTAAAACTATGGTGCTATTGGCCATACTTGATTCTTTAAGCAGGTTCGCAGTTGTGTAAAATTTAAACGCAATCTGTCTTCCTAATAAAACGTGTTCACAGACAAATCACATTTGCGTATTGTAAGATTGCTGACCTACCGTCTGTTGATCTAAATGTTATTCATACAGAGTAATAAGAAGATCGAATTAAAGATAGTTCACTGGTATATAACATTACTTGAAAAAGTTGTAAAGTTTTCATGTTTTCAGTATATTCGGTAAGAAAATTTTACTGGGTACAGGTACCAGGTAACTGCCGGTTAACTATAAAAAAACGCAAGTAGATTGATCATCATCGTCACGTGGTAAACCCAGGAATGCAAATTGTGCATGCGTAGTGAATTGTGTATATTATATATATATATATATATATATATATATATTTTATTACCGAATATACTAAAAATAGAACTTTTATTAAGTAATGTAATATTCCATTCGTGATATTTTAATCAATAAAAACTAATAATTGTAAAAAAATATGGTATTTTAGAGCTTTTCTTTTTTCGTCCTTTGTGGTTGACGGTCCCTTTAAGTACTAACGCAACAATTACCGTGTCGTTTTGTAAATTAATTTTCCAATCTAGTCAAGATGTAATGTCGATAATAAACGCTATGTAAAATATAAATGGAAGCTGTAAAGTATTTATCACAAATAGAGGTGATCGACACACCTAAATACGTATTGCCCCATAAATGCAATAAAAATAAACCAAGCCAAATTCGATGACGGAAAAGAAAAGAATGTGTCAGTTGAACAATTATTGTTAACCTCCATTTTTCTTTATGTAAGGCACGCGACTAATCGCCAACACAAAACATTATAATACTTCATAACGAACATCGAATAACAATGAAAATGAGATCACCCATTTGGAACGGTCAGACCATTTCTACCAAGTTTTAGGATGTAGACCTTCATAAGTTACGCACAAGTAAAGCTATGCGAATGGACATACAATTAAGAACAACAACTCGAACTGTGCCTGTCTCCAACGCCAAATAATGACAACCGTTCTCCGCGTGATTTAATAAAAAAATATCAAGACAGTAGTATACTGATTGAAAAAGACTGCAGTCCTTAAAGGAGTCAATTTTTTAAGTAATGTCACATTTGTTATATAAATAACTCTGGAAATGACTTATGTTGATAATAGTTTATTTCCATGTAACCAAAAACATCACAATTAAAACATTCATTTTCTTACCTATTAAGATGAGTTTTGGAAAACTTTGTATTTTTCTATGTATTTTTTCAATGAGTTGTTTTAATCGCGCAGAGTTGAAATGACGATGAATTGCCCGCTTAGTTGCTGAGCCTTTGTCTGGTATATAGTTATAAATTTCACAAGATAAATTATCTTATTTACTAATACCACTTCTTCTGGTCCTTAAGCGATATTGCAACTGATAGCATGCGCACCTTAATTCATGAAGATTACGTTGAATCAAAGCCCAAGGTCTGATTTATAAGTACGCGACCTGACTGATTAATTTAATCTTATATCATGACTATCTTAGTGAGATAAATATTTCACGTCAACAATATGACCTCTGTCATTTGTTAAGTGCGCGATATCCGTCATCATTATAATCAAAATGTTAAAAGGTGAATGAACAAGATGGTTCGTGTGAAGAAGTGATGGTACGTGGTAACTAAATGTATGTTCTAAATGATGACAGAACTATCATATGACACGTGTTTTATATGATGTTATAAAATACTACGATATGGCCATTGTAAAAACAAGGGTCCGTGATATTTAGTTTAATTTCAGCAAGTGCTTTCGGATATTATTTTCCGTAAAACCATAATAAGAATAACGCCCAAATTGCAGGTGTCTGTTCAGAGAAAAAAATCACAGATAATCCAAAGAAAAAAGAGAGGGAGAGAGAAAGAGAGAGAGAGAGGGAGGGAGGGATGGAGCGAGGGAGGGAGGGAGGGAGGGAGGGACGAACGGACGGAGGGACGGAGGGACGGACGGACGGAGGGACGGACGGACGGAGGGACAGAGGGACGGACGGTGAGACAGTGGACGGAAGCACGTAGTGACGGAGGGACGGACGATGAGACGGGGGACGGAAGCACGGAGGGAGACGGGGAGGTTGAGGGGGAGAAGGTGATGGAGAGGGGAAGGGGATGGGGAGAGAGAGCATCACGATAGCATATGAACAGACATCGTTTTGTGATATATAGAGTATATTTACACGCTAATTATCAACGCTGTTTTAAATAAATAAAAATAACAAACTAACATAGTCTAATGCACCCGTTAAGTCTGTGAGATCTGATTACAAAAGTACAAGGTTTTCTCAAATTAAAACACTTCTGAAAAGACTCTTACATACAAGATATGAGCATGGACGGATGTAAAATTTGGAAATGTCAGTAAAAGCGAAACATTGCATTCTACCTTAAATATTCTTAAATAAAACATGCTCTAATTGCCTTTCATGTACAATAACACATTTACTGTGGAGAATTTTTCAATCCAAAAATATATGTCAAATCATTAAAAACATATTCAAATATACACATGGAATAGCTAATGACCATTATCTTGAAAGTAAGATACTCAATAATAAAATAACCGAGTATCAAACACAAAACCAGGTTTATCTCCCCAAAGGTCCGGATATAAACGATCTTTCACGAACGACAGACCAGTCCCTTGTCGACATAACACGATGATTATTTTACTCAAATTATTTATAGAAAGCCGATATAACACGAACAAGAAAACCTCCACTGAAGCTTTTGACAATCGAAAACAAGTGATATAGTCGGTTGTAATCGAATCTTAAGAAAATTGCCGGATATTGTCGTTGATCTATCGACTTCGAGATAACGAACGAAATGAGCGATCGGGGGTAAGAGGAAGTAGGACAGTGCTTATGTTTGATTTAATAAAAAGTTGGTGTTCATACATTTAATGTCGATAATTTCATCTTTAAAAGTGATAAATATTGGAAGAATTTATTAAACGTGAAAACAGTGATTTTTATATCGAAAGTAGAACCTGGTATAAACACAATTTCAAAATGGCTTCTAGAATATTTCCGGATTAAAACAAAGACAATACAGGCGACTTTATTGGCGAAAGTTCTGAGACACAATCATGTGAGCCTTGTATGAAAACCAACATATCAAAAACTGCTACGGTTTTCTGCAAGGATTGTGATGAGTTCTTGTGTGAAACTTGCAAGAATCCGCATACCGTATATAAGCCAGGTCAGCATAACATTGTCAATTTACATGACAATATATCTTCGCCCGTAATTATCGACATGAAAGGACTGGACAAGTGTCATGAGCATGAGCAAGAGATAGAGTTTTTCTGCCAGGATCATTTAAAGCTGTGTTGCAGTTCATGCGTTCTCATTCACAGAAAATGTGACCAATTGGATGAAAAAGCCAAAGTATCCATGCACGCACGACCTGAGCTTCAAGCATTACAACAATCATTGATTAAATTGCAATCTGAGGCTGACGCTATTAAAGCGGAGTGTGAGCAGTCGAAAACTGGTTAAAATGAGTCAATTGCAAAGATATCTTAAGAAGTGGATAAAATGAAAGATCGTATCATACAACTATTTGAAGACGCAAAGCAGAAATTTATAACTGAAGCAAGCGAATTAAAAATAGCAGAAACTAAACGAAGTGGGGATAAACGTGACGCCTCCTCCAAAGTTAGGGACGAAATAAGTTAAGTCTTGTCGATATGTTCTATAGTATAAGAACGCGGAACGCCCAGTCAACAATATATTTATTCGGAACTTATAAAGGAGAAACGTAAAACAATGGAATCAAACATATATGACAAAAGAAAGATAAAAGATGCATCAACAGTTAAAGTGTCTTTTTCAAAAGAGCTCACTTCATTCCTTGAGGTGGGAAGCAATTTTATACAACTGAATCATGATTGCAACACGACAGGCAATTAATTGAAGAAATTATTTATATTCGGTCTAATATAAATCGATGATTGTGGTCAATGTTGACCAGAGAATATGGAGCCGTATGCGATGCAAATTGTTGTTAAGATTTAACCAATTGGATAATGTTATTTCAATTTATGTATTGTTGATTTCTTATTTTAAACTATTAACATATTGCTTATTCGTGTTCAGAAATACATCTTATTAAGGACCTCGAATTTAACTTTTTTTTCTCCTTGCAAAACATTGCGAGCAGCTTTAATACCAACTCGCAAAATCAAAAACTTTCTCGCAAATTTTGCTGGAAACATAATTTAATTTCGTTTTTTTTTATTCAACAGTTATTGTGAGTTAACTTTGCTTTATCTTTCGTATTGTTAAATCCATCTGTGGGCAAAAAGAAACTAGTTGTTTCTATGAACAGTACGTGTGAATTAGTCGACTGTTTAACGTTTCTTTGTACCAATACGATCCTCGTATCTGTACTATAAGTATACTAGTCTATATTCAAGCTGCGCACTTCTGCATATGGGTATGAGGACGTTCTATGACCTATGGTTTAGCGTTCAGGAAGTCGAACGCATTTAGCAATATAACTTTTTTTTCACTATTTCTTTACTCGCAAAAAATTACTAGTGGCTTAAAACTTAACTCGCAATCGGTATTTTTCACTCGCATTTTGCGAGTGTGCGAGTGTTAATTTCGAGCCCTGAAGGTTACGTTAGTCCCATTTACGTTAAAAACACCTCGTCTATTTTATGAGGAAACCGCTAAATGCTAAATGTCTATCGCTTATCTGGAAACTCATAAATGCAAATGCAATACGACAACTTGAAATAACTTACGAAACTAACGTTGAAATATTACATGTAATTGAAAGTAGGTCAGTGATAAGGAGGCTGTTTGTTTTGTTTAATTAACCAATGGTTTATGTCGCCAGATATCAGGATTTGACTTTATTGGAGTATACGGTTTCTTTTACCATTTACGATATAGTAACTGCGGTCATACGCTACAATTTTATTAAAAATCGTAGGTCGTACAAAAAGCTTTGCCGCCTTATGACCTGGTGTGAAAGCAATAATACATATTATTTAATCCAATTAACAGTTTATCTATAAGGAAACAATAGTGTTCGCAATAACGTTATACATTTCGAAATAAAACACTTATTTTGAAAATCTCTGAGTCGATGCACTGAAGTTGTCTTTTTAAATAACACCATTGCAACAGGTTTTTCGTCTAGAACGCCAGTACCGGTAACTTTCTTTGTTACTGCCACCAGAGCTCCCAATATCTGGTTGCACTAGAATCTGTTCGTGAGCTTGTCCATGGACTAATGGTGACGCTCTGACGTCAGCACGCATGGGTAACAGTTTCGATCTCACGTTCAACCCTAAGTTACTCGTCTGTCGCTTGTCATTGACACATTCAAATGAGGTGTAGTATACTAGGAACTTCACAACAACGTGACGGCTCGTGCGAAAGAGTTAGTAAGTCGTGGTAACGACATCGAAAGTCGTGGTAAGGATATAAATAACTAATTAGAATGACTAAGTAACGAGATAACTAAGTCGTGGTAACGACATAATCAACACTTCAGAATGCACAAAGTTTGAAAAGCATTTAAAGCGCGAATCTGTCCGAGTTATATCGTCCAAAATTATGCTGGCCTCTATTTTAGCAACCTTTAGAAACATGCGTTAAACAACGTATATTTTGATTTGTTGTTTCGTCGTCACCACGAGTTACTTATCTCGTTCCAACGAGTATCTAAGTCGTTCCCACGGGGTTCTACTATTTTTGACGTTTCCACGAGTACCTAGTCGTTACGACGTCTTACGTGCTCATGGCCAAGACTTACTGGTTTCCACGACTTACTTATTTGTTTCCATGATTTACTAAGTCATGGGAACGAGTTACTAAGTCATGTGAACGAGTGACTAATTTATGTGAACGAGTGACTTATTCGTGGTAACGACATGAATAACAATTACAAATGTCACATCTTTGTAATCGCACGTGCGCCACTGTTGCGTATGATCCCAACGTTTGAAAATGTATGCGTTGTTTTTATATGGCTGGCTACTTGCTATCAAATTAAAATCATCACCAGTCTGATGTTAAATCCACTTACAGCGACAACTTATGGAGCGAACGTGAGGATTTAGTTTTAATGAGATTGTCAGCCAGTGTTACGAATTGTTTGATTAAATAGCAAACTTATATCGCTGTATTAAGTGTTATAATACTGTTGTTCAACTTTGTGGTCAGACCGAAGGCCTTCTAAATTACTGCACGGTTTCGTACACACATTATACATACCGTGACGTGACTACGTTTATGTCATCTTTATACGGATGCGTAAGCACACTTCTCCATCTTCATACACTAAAATATAGTCTGCGGAAGAGAACGATTATTTGTAACAAGCATAAGTTCTTTCATTTTTTAAGAATTGTTTGAAAGGGATGACTTCAACATTGTTATTACTCAAATCTTAATAACCTTCTTTGTTTGTATGTTATTGCAACCAAAATTGTGTTCTTGCGTTATCATGTAGTGTCTACTTTCATTTCTGAAATAATTTGCAATCACAAACATTTCTTATAAAAGTTAACTTGTGTTAATTGTCAAATCCAGATGATAATTTCTTTAAAAATGATTTAAACGATCCACTTAGAAGCTTATGTACAAAGTTCCGACCAACCAATAAACTGTATGCTGATTTTTTGCAAATGTTTAATGGAAGTGTGTTATGCACGTGTTGGCGCAAAATCAAAATAGTACAACAGTATAACATATCATGAAACACGAATAAGTACACATCGACACTCAATCGTGGAATCGATTCAGATCATCAGAATGAAACAGTTAAGTACGTCACGACGTTGCAGTACGCATCACAATGTATAAAACAGAGATATAAAACATCAACAGTTGCAAGCGATAACTCAAGACGTTCGTTTCTACTCGAATAACAGTGAGAATATGACAAACCAATATGGAACTATATCTAAAGAAATAATTACCAAATAGTCAGTCGTGATGATGGTACAGTAATTATGTCCTGGTGCAGCTTAAATTCGTATTCGCCATCGAGTATACTTAAGTCGTTCCGAGGGAGGGGGGGTACTGATTGGTGATAATCATGTTAGTATTTATCTATTACAATGCGTGTTACTATATTGCCACCGAACGAAAAACTTCGTATCGCGACTAAGAGACTCACGTGAAATCGAATAATACAAGTCTGAACGTCATACACAGTTCCCGATTATCTACGAGTGAACTGTCAGTGCGTTCGTGATGGGTCGTTCAATAGGGGGGACACGGTATACGTGTGACGGTTAAGCTCGAGTCAGTAGTTCGATGGATCATTCATCAAAATAGCGTGATCTAATACATAACCGTTTACAATATAAGATGTTTTCAGACATACGAGGATATTAATACGTTATCTTTCACCATCATTCTAAAGTTAAATATTTACATTGTTTGCAAGCGTATGCATTTTACGTAACTTAAGCCAAATGTCACCCGAACAGTTTGCATTATTTGGATATGCATGTATAAACTTATGTAATGATGCGGAATATTGATGAATATAAATCGTTACTACGAAGTTTAGCGGGTTAAACTTCGGCTAAAAACGTGGTGCTCAAGTCGAGCATCTGAGCTCTTATTAAGCCCAGTGTCCGTTGCTCGTGCATCCATGTGCCAGTGTGTTCATCAGCAACATTTGAACTCTCGAACTACTTTATTATAAAATATCCAACTTTGCATTATGTGGATTTAAATGTGTATACTTAAGTAACGATGCAGAATATTGATGTCTATCTGCACAGCATAGCGTTTTGAACCTCGGCTTAAAACGTGGTGCTCAAGTCGAGCATCTGAGCTCTTATTAAGCCTAGTGTCCGTTGGTCGTGCGACCATGCGCCAGTGTGTTCATTATCTACGGAAGTATTTATGGTACACCCCAATAATATGGTCATTTCGGATTAATTTATATCGACTTACTTTGAAATAACATGGTATGTCGACATAGCTTTGTAGCTTTTTCCCACTTAATTTACTCGCCATAACGACATTAAGTTAAAGTCTCGACGTAAATGTTTCCGGCTTTTCCCGAAAAAATATTTGGTCGACATGATCTAAGTTGATAAATCAACATAATATTTTGGCGTCATGCTCTTGTTAAAATGACTTGCCATCATAGTTTTAGTCGACACGATGAGTTATATTTTACGTCATGAGTCATGACACCTTTTTCATATCATGCCATCATAGAATATGGTACTCCCCAATAATATGGTCATGCCGGATTAGTTTATATCGTCTTTCTGTGAAATAACATGGTATGTCGTCATAGTTTTGTAGGTTTTTCACTCTTTATTTTAATCGCCATAACGACATTAAGTTAAAGTCTTGACGTAAATGTTTCCGGCTTTTCCCGAAAAAATATTTGGTCGACATGATCGAAGTCGACAAATCAACATAATTTTTGGCGTCATGCTCTTGTGAAATTGACTTGCTATCGTAGTTTTAACAGATAGTGTTACATACAAAGAACACATATTGAATAGAGGCGTGAAAGATTTATGTCATTGAACCTTCTAATAAAGTTGGCTAATTTTTGTTTCATAAAGAAAGGTTAATAATACTTTAACATACGAACAAATGTCACGCCGATCCACCTACCCTAGTGTCGGCGATGTTTGTTTAAACAAAGAACATATTTGTTTTACCTTATCGAATATAACTTAAGCACAGTTTCCCTTGTTACCAAGACACATTATCATCAAAAATCTAACACAACTTTCGCAGACCGGTTGCCATATATAAATGATATAGTTCAATTTGCATGTGGATTGTGCGTGAATTCATACTTCAGTTTCAGTAAACTTATATTTTTAGTTCTGTTTATTGAAAAAAATTAGCATTCGCAAAAAATGCAAATGAATTATCAATTCAGCACTTTTTTAAGATTGATTTATTTACGGGGGTCGTTGCGACAATTAAATGATGATGTGACGATGATGAGAATGATGATGATGAGGAGGAGGACGAGGAGAAGGAAGACGAGAAGAAGGACGAGAAAGAGGTCGAGGGCGTTGAGAAGAAGGAGGATGACGAGGACATGGAGGACGAGGAGGAGTAGGACGAGAAGGAGTAGGAAGACGAGAAGGAGAAAGACAAGGAGAAGAAGGAAGAGGAGGAGGTCGATAAGGAGGACGAGAAGGAGGTCGATTAGGAAGGCGATTAGGAGGACGTGGAGGTTAAAAAGGAGGAGGACGAGGAAGGGGAGGATGAGGAGAACAAGGACGAGGAGCAGGACGTGGAGGAGGAGAACGAGGAGAAGGACGAGGAGAAGGACGAGGAGTAGGTTAGGAGGAGCACGAGGAGGAGGAGGAGGAGGAGGAGATTTTTACAATTTAAAAAACAATATACATTTTCAAATAGAACCTTACCTTGCTGCAATCCGGTCTTAGATTCAATTAAAAAAAAACTTCAAAAAAATAAAAAGATTATATTCCAACAAGCAAAGTGCCGTTTCGGTAATTGATACACATTAATCATAGAATCAATGACAAATTTATCATGCGTTTACAACACTGACCATCCAATAATTTGGCATATTTTTAAAAAGATTATTTAAAATACCCACTTATATGCTCATATATAATTTTTATTATTATTATTATTGTTATTATTATTATATTTATTATTATTATTATTATTATTATTATTATTATTACTATTTGTATTATTATTGTTATTATTTTTATTATTATTATTATTATTATATCATCATCATCATTATTATTTTAACTTTTTATATATTTTTATTATTAAAAGTATTATAAGTATAAGTACTATTAGTATTAGTGATATAACTTATTAATATATTTATTGTTTGTTACTTTTATTATAGTGGACACCAGTCTCCTCAGCTTATCCCCGCAACCAAGGCCACTCACCCTGGAACTGCATGTATCCGTGGGGATACACAAGAATGGAGATACTGAGGAGGATTCTCTTCTCACCGGACTGGACTTCCTGCCGGACGGGAGACTGGTAGCCGTGGATAACACCAACAAGAAATGCATACTACTGAATGAGCTACTACAGAGACTCGGAACACTGTACAGGTTCAAGTCTAACCCACTTGGCGTAGTATGTATGTCTCATGATACACTGTGTGTAACTGGTGGTGGTGATAAAGTAGTACTACTCATGTCTGTGAGTACAGACAATACCATCAGACTGACGAGGGAGATCAGCACATCATCCAGGTTCTACTCTATGTGCTGCATGTCTCCGTCTCACATGGTCGTGCGTACGTTCGATGATCCCCACCATGCAGCAATACTATCAAGGTGTGGAATCTGACTTTGAGCACGTAACGTTTCCTGACAAGAAGTACAAAATAAATGAGAGTATGTGCACGTATGTCCAGTCTAAGAACACGTTAGTACTTACTGACAGGTTCGCTAACACAGTGCACATGTACGACAACGTGAATGGCACGTCTAAAGCTGTCACTGATAGGAATATACTACAGCCTCGTGATGCCTGTGTAGGGCCGGGTGACACGGTGCTGGTATGTAGTGAGATGAAGGACTCCATCGTGCACCCCACTGCATCCAGGTCACGGCGCCCTCTCTTCATTTTCTCTTCCTTTTCCCTTGAGATGTATGACTATTAGTATTAAACTATTGCATAGATCCTTACTATTTATTACGTTGTTTCGCATCAAGGGCAAAACTATATATTTATTGTCTGTTTAAGCAAAGTGTTATTCACCTTTAACTAAAGTTTAATGGTCTTAACCAGTAAACACATGTTATGAAGACACTCTCATAATTAACGAGATAGAGACCCCTGGATTACTGCACGCATTTGTTGATGACGTATCTTCAGACCAGGACAAAGCTTTACATAATCTGACCACAAAGTCAAAGTGGTCATGTGTACATGTTCATAATTAGATTATGATTTAATGATGTACTATACATGATCTGACAGCAATACGTTATAATGGCACAACTCCGTCTATGATATGCTATCGAGAGAGAATATGTCCGTCTCACCTGGATAAATTGTATATACTGTTCATTGTTTGTAAAATATATGTTATTTCCGAGCGGCATTCGTGCATATATTTCTAAAACATAAGCTGATATCCCTTCCCCGCGTTAACTAATTGCGTCTTTCTTCTGACAGTTCCGTCTACGATTCCCTAAATGCAGACGTTGTTACAAGCATACAGCAGATACACGTGTTTGTATAAGACCGTATTATTACCAAGCATGAATGTATATTATCAAACAATATTAATTGAAAACAATCAAGAAACAACGATAGCTGTGTTCGTGGTATTCAACTATGACTGCTCATACAATAGCCAGTGAGTCTCACTACATAATAAAATAACAAAGCATTCATATGTTTGTTTTGACGTTGATCGGTGTGGCGAATTACTAAACGAAGACTGACTAAATGACTGAATGAATGAATAACTGAAAGATTTACTACTTGTAAACTTGCCGACATGTGCCCCCCCCCTTTCGTCCAGGACATGTACATCTGGATCCGTCCCTATGTGCATTATACCGGTAATAATGTATTTCGGTTCATTCAGCTCAGATTTTTTCTCACTTCGCCACCAATTTGTATAATCGTTTATTGAACTCGGTCACGGTAATTTGTAGCATTCACTTCTACAATGAACTAAGTCTGTTGAGTACAACAGTATAGCAATGGTCACAATGTTCATGTACTGGTAAACATGTATTTCGGTTCATTCAGCTCATATCTGTGCTCACTTAGCCACCGTATTATCCTTATTGAACTCGTCCACAGTAATGTATAGCATTCACTTCTACAATGAACTTAGTCTGTTGAGAACGTATAGTTCTGATACAACAGTATAGCAATGGTCACAATGTGCATATACGTGTATAGAATACACTTCTACAATGAACTAAGTATGTTGAGTACGTATTGTTCTGATACAACAGTATAGCAATGGTCACAATGTGCATATACGTGTATAGAATACACTTCTACAATGAACTATGACTGTTTTGTCCGTATAGTGCTGATTCAACAGTATAGAAATGGTCACAATGTGCATATACGTGCATATAATACACTTCTACAATGAACTATGACTGTTGAGTACGTATAGTGCCGATACAACTGTATAGCAATGGTTACAATGTGCATATACGTGTATAGAATACACTTCTACAATGAACTATGTCTGTTATGTACGTATAATGCTGATACAACAGTACAGCAATGGTCACAATGTGCATATACGTGTATAGAATACACTTCTACAATGAACTACGACAGTTGAGTACGTATACTGTAAAACCATTAAATTTCGTGTGGTACGAATTTTCGTGGATTTCGTTGGTCCGCTGAACCACGAATTCAAGTACCAACGATTATTTATACATTTTTAATCCGAAATCGGACATTTCGGAATGTCATGTCGGGAAATCGTGCTATAGTAGGAGTACGTGTCTGAACTGTTCCCGTTTTCAACCATTTCGAAAGAGACATTGTTTGATTGAGCTATGCTAGTTAATATGTTGTTTTCTTGTGTTTGGGTAATAATACTTTTTAAATCAAGCACGGTATTTAAACTGTACATCAACGATTGTTCTCTTTTACGTGACGTTGTCAAATTAACAGTTTGCAGATGTATCACATATGTCAATTAGTGCCAATTAAAGTTAAAAGAGACAACGGTTTTCACACGTTATTTTGGGGACCTTATTACTCAATTGTTACTACTAGGTGACCGATTTTGCTGAGAATTGCAAATATTGTCAAAACAACATTGATGGCAATTAGCGAGCGGGGACAAACAAGTGCGCCACTTTATCGCTCTTATTGACAATTATCGGCAACACTTTCATGCTAAAGTGAACATTTTCCTCAAGTCTTGCTGTCAACACAGATTAGCAGATTATGCTTCGTTATAACTCTTGTTGTTTTAATTAAAGTTAAAATATTATGACGGTCAGTCCTCCCAAAAAAATTGAAATCCACGAAATTACGTGTCAACGAATAAGTTGTTTTTTATTAAACCACGAAATTTCATGCCGACGAATTTCTATACGTTTACAGTAGTGCTGATACAACAGTATAGCAATGGTCACAATGTGCATATACGTGTATAGAATACACTTCTACATTTAACTATGACTGTTGAGTCCGTATAGTGCTGATACAACAGTATAGCAATGGTCACAATGTGCATATACGTGTATAGAATACACTTCTACAATGAACTATGACTGTTGAGTCCGTATAGTGCTGATTCAACAGTATAGCAATGGTCACAATGCGCATATACGTGTATAGAATAAACGTCTACAGTGAACTTTGACTGTTGAGTCCGTATAGTGCTGATACAACAGAATAGCAATGGTCACAATGTGTATATACGTGTATAGAATACACTTCAACAATGAACTAAATCTGTTGAGTCCGTATAGTACTGATGCAGCAGTATAGCAATGGTCACAACGCGCATATACGTGTATAGAATACACTTCTACAATGAACTATGACTGTTGAGTCCGTATAGTGCTGATAAAACAGTAAAGCAATGGCCACAATGCGCATATACGTGTATAGAATACACTTCTACAATGAACTAAGTCTGTTTAGTCCGTATAGTGCTGATACAACAGTATAGCAATGGTCACAATGCGCATATACGTGTATAGAATACACTTCTACAATGAACTATGTCTGTTGAGTACGTATAGTGCTGATACAACAGTATAGCAATGGTCACAATGCGCATATACGTGTATAGAATACACTTCTACAATGAACTAAGTCTGTTGAGTACGTATAGTTCTGATACAACAGTATAGCAATGGTCACAATGCGCATATACGTGTATAGAATATACTTCTACAATGAACAAAGTCTGTTGAGTACGTATAGTTCTGATACAATATTATAGCAATGGTCACAATGCTCTGGTGTCCATATACGTGTACATGTATATACATTTGTTAGGCATTCTGCCGTTCATGTTTCCATCATTAATTGACATTGTTATCCTATATTGCTCTCCTGTGGCCCATGATGGGTATACCTGTTGCTACCATATTTACTGAGCTCTTCGTGTCGGATTCTAGTTATTTGCGCTGATTTGGTTGATTTAAGAAGTAGTGTTCAGATAAGCGTTGTTTATCAGAAGACCAGAGTTGTTCATTGATCGATACAAAACGATAATGCAAAAATTATGACGATTCTTACATGATTTAATAAATAAGTGCGGATATTAAATGAAAAATTAATATCATTATGCTGATTTCCGGTCAGGAATATCCGTGCGCATTGTTTGCGAGATTTTACAACGCTTATTTATATAATTTTCGATGTTTGAAATGTATTGAATGAGTCAAAAATTACTTTCCCTTCAGTGTGAATTTGCCGCTAAAGGCACTCTGGAAGGTTTGTCATTAAGCTTTGGGAAATCGCACGGTATACATGTTATTTTTTTATAGTAATGTGTTAATATATCATATTATGGAAATTATATATTGAATTGAATTATTGATATTGGTGTATATGTATTGGGCTACATTTACATAGAATGTCACTGTATGATGACTGTAAAGATTGTAGTATGTGATGTATGTTTGAAGGTTTGATGAAGATAATTATGTTAAGTATAATAATAAATGGACAGCTGGATCATTCAGCATTCAGCCGGTATGCGAGACCCAACGGCTAGTACCACCCGGTATGCGAGTCCCAACGGCTAGTACCCCAGCCGGTATGCGAGTCCCAACGGCTAGTACCAGCCGGTATGCGAGTCCCAACGGCTAGTACAAAAAAACTGAGTTTTTGTTTGTTTGCTATATAGGCAAAGGAGGGATGTAAGAAAACTTTATTTGTCGATTTAAAAAATCAGAGAGTATCATGTCAGCAAAGTTGCCGCTTGTGTATTACAGCAGAAATGTAGATGGTGTTTATTGTGTAATATGTACATCCATTGCTCTCGCACGGTCTAACATTAGCGTCATTAGCGCTGTGATATTTTCTTTAGCACTGTGTTATTGTCGTTAGCGCTGTGGTATTGTTATTATCGCTGTGATAGTGTTATTAGCGCTGCGATATTGTTATTAGCGATGTGATGTTGTCATTAGCGCTAGGATATGGTTATTTGCGCACAGTTATTGTCATCATTGTGATAATATCATTAGCGCTGAGATTATGGATTGCACCTTTGATATTGTCATAAGCGCTGTGATACAGTCATTAGCGAAGTGATATTGTCATTAGCTCGGTGATATTGTCATAAGCACGGTTTTATTGTCATCAGCGCTTCAATATTTTCACAAGCGCTATGATATTGGCAGCGATTTGATATTGTCATTAGCGATATGATATTGTCATAAGCGCTGTCATATTATCATTACCGCTGTGTGATTGTATTTAGCGCTAAAAATGTTTTTAGCGCTGTTTCATTGTCATTAGCGCTGTGTTATTGTCATGAGCGTTGTGATATTGTAATTAGCGCTGTGTTATTGTCATAAGCGCTGTGATATTGTCATAAGCACTTTGATATTGTAATTAGCTTTGATATTGTTATCAGCGCTGTGTTATGGTCATTATCGCTGCGATATGGTCATAAGTGCAATCATATTGCTATAAGCGCTACGATATTGTCATTTGTGTTGTGATATTGTCAACAGCGTTGTGTTATTGTCATTGTTGCTGTGCTATTGTCATCAAATGACAATATCATAGCGCTTATGACAATATCACAGCGCTCATGTCAATAATAAAGCGCTGGTGATAAGAACACAACGCTTATGACACAATCATATCGTTAAAGACAGTACCACTTTCCTGTTTACAATTTCACAGCTCTAATGCCAATATCACGGCGCTTATAACACAATCACAGCGCTGATGAAAATAACACAACGCTGATGACAATATCACTATCCAAATGGCAATATAAAAACGCAGATGAAAAGATCATAGCGCTGATGACAACATTGAACATCACAGCGCTCATGGTTGCTCATGACACATGTCAATTCTTCCCGTAAACCGCGGTAGAGCAGTTTGTAAAAAAGCCGATATTTAAGATATCACGTTCGCGCAATTTTTGTTGACAGTTCAAATCCCATGTCATCTTTTTAAACTATGAAAAAGTAAATTCTATTAAGATGACATTACTTTAAAGTAACATTAATAATTTATTTGTCAGTCTGTTTGTAAGTATGCTTGTATGCATGTATATTTTATTATGTATCTATCCATCTGTTTGTAAATATGCGTACATGCATGCATACATGCGTGCATCTTTTAAACTCTCTATCTATCCGTCCATCCATTCGTTCATCCCTCAGTGATCGAACGTTTGCACAATCACTCAAAATTGTTTAGACCATTAAATAAAGGTGCGGTTAATAGTCTACTTCGATAACGTATGCATCTTCAGCCGACTTCCACATTAACCTCCCGATCACTGGGATTTAAGTCGTCCGTTTACATATGGCGCCGAAGGCAGCCACGGCACATTGAGTTATTTCACTCTCAGGGAATGATGATGATGATGCAAGCTCACAGGTACCCATTTAGGTATACACGTGAGTGGAGAGGAGCAGGCGTGGGATTCATTTTTTGCTCAGAAAAATCCAGTGCCCCGAGCGGGATTCGAGACCAGCATCCTACCGCTAGACCACAATTTCCCCACTTGAAGGTATTTGAAATAGAGACATCTCGCTTTGACGATTAACAACTTACTGTCGATTCTTCTCGTCAGCCGCGGTTTTTGCAGTTGGTTAGCGCGCCGATATTAACGATATCACGTTCGCGCAATATTTGTTTCTAGTCAAAATCCCAGAGAGGTCATCTATTTCAATTATGAAAACTAAATTAAATTTTAATGCAATGTTAATAACACATGAATAAGGATTTATATAGAATAGCATGTTATTATTTACCATAAATAATTTAAAGGTTTGTATGTAAGTATGCGTGCATATCTGTATGTAATTATTTATCCATCCGTTTGTTGGTAAATTTGCGTGCATTAATGTATGTTTGCATCTATCTATCTGTCCGTCCGTTCGTGCGTCAGTCCATTCGTGCATCCGTCCGTGACCGAACGTTTAAAACAATCACTTAAAACTGTTTTGATAAGGCCATCAAATGAATGTATTTGAAATAGCACGTTCTTACTTACTTACGGGATGGAGGTGAGCACAGAAAAGTCAACGATCATGATAAACAGCAAGACCAACACCAGTGCAGACAACACCATGGGAGAGAGAAGCTAGAAGAAGTGACCAGCTTCAAGCACTTAGGCGATACCCTGTCAAAGGATGGTTGCAGTACCGCTGCTCAAGGTCCGAATAAGAATTGCTATGGCGACCGCAGCGATGGCCAGACTGAGCAGGTTGTGGACATGAAGCTCCATCGATCAGCTTCCCCAACATGTACAGGCTCTACGAGTCCCTCGTAGTCTCCATCCTACTGTCCGGCTGCGAGACCTTGACGCTTCACGCGGACACAGAACGCAGGGTACAAGCACTTGAACTTGACATGTCTCGGAAGACTGCTCCGCATCTCCAACACGGAGCACAAGACCAACGAGTACGTCCGGAACAAGACTGCAACACTTAAAGGACGACAAGAGCTCTACTGGCGACCGTCAAACGACGACAGCTGGCTGGTTTGGACACGTCACCAGGCACGACTCTTTATGCAAAACTGTCCTCCAGGACACGCTAGAGTGAAGTCGACGTCGAGGTCGTTAGAAAAAAAACTGCATTGACAATGTAAACGAGTGAACATCCCCTCCGATGGATGAATCACTCTCAGCCACACACAACAGACATGAACTGATGAGGAATTTTTGCATCGTCGTCCCTCATGTCTCCTTATGACTGGTCAACGGAATCATGATGATAAATGCAAGCTCACACCTACCGATATGTCGACTACAGCCCAGTACTCTTATCCGCAGGTACGATCAAATGTGAGAAAAACAACCGCTACAACAAAGAGGCTATCTCCTTCGCAATGCAGCTCGTTCACAGATACTGCATTGACGATAAGGCCAACTCTGCAGTCACTGAGGTATATATCCTCGAAGGCCCGAATTCCGTGGGGGTCCGAATTCCGGTGACATTTGTTTTTGTCTCGTATCGCGAGAGTTAAGATGTTGTCACGCACGCGCAGTTCGGTAAATATTGACAGATGCCAACGCAACTGTCACCTACGAAAAGACGCTCGAAATGAGACCAAAACAGGTAACACTCGTGTATAATGTTTCTCACACCTTAATTTGAATGTTTTCTGCTATTCCTAATTCATGGCCCCCTTTAAACCCCTTTATTAAGTCCCAAACTCGCTTTTAAATATGTGACAGTCCGTTTGCATTGTCGGCTGGAATTGACTCGTAGAAGTAGACCAGAAGTTTTCGTTTTTTCAGTTAGGCCAACCTATTTTTTCTATTAGGTTGCTGGTCGTATCCCTTAGCCTGATGATAAATGCAAGCTCACATCTACCGATATGTCGACTACAGCCCTTTCAACATGCAAGATATTACGGCGTAGTTTTCTACAACAACAACAATGATGGCGCCAAAAACAATGAATTTTTCGAAAAGCAGTAAGAATAGCGTTGTATCAACGTATATCGCTTAACAATTTTTAAATTTTCCGTTTCTGGTTTCCAACACATTTGAGACTTTTCCCCGATAAGACGATATAGCCCATATAAAAACTATCTCTAAATTCGTTGCGCGTCTTATAAATGAGACTACTTTCAGTTTCAATATTAACGAAAGCCCAGTACTCTTATCCACAGGTACGATCAAATGTGAGAAAAACAACCGCTACAACAAAGAGGCTATCTCCTTTGCAATGCAGCTCGTTCACAGATACTGCATTGACGATAAGGCCAACTCTGCAGTCACTGAGGTATATATCCTCGAAGGCCCGAATTCCGTGGGGGTCCGAATTCCGGTGACACTTGTTTTTGTCTCGTATCGCGAGAGTTAAGATGACGTCACGCACGCGCAGTTCGGTTAATATTGACAGATGCCAACGCAACTGTCACCTACGAAAAGACGCTCGAAATGAGACCAAAACAGGTAACACTCGTGTATAATGTTTCTCACACCTTAAAGGGATCTTTTCACGCTTTGGTAAATTGACAAAATTGAAAAAAGTTGTTTCAGATTCGCAAATTTTCGTTTTGGTTATGACATTTGTGAGGAAACAGTAATACTGAACATTTACCATGCTCTAATATAGCCATTATATGCATCTTTTGATGATTTTAAAACCTAAAAATTATAAAGCGTTGCAACGCGAAACGATTGAATAATTTGGAGATTTCTGTTTTTGTCGTTAAATTTTGTGAAACTACGAAGATTGCTTATATAACGTATAAAATACGTTTAAAATGTGTTCTCGGCGGAATAGCTCAGTAGGTTAAAGCGTTTTTACTTCAGGACTCTGGCAGGACTCCAGGGGTCACTGGTTCGAAACCTGCTCCGGGCAATGTTCTTTTCCTTTTTTTAATTTTATTCTTGATTTTTTACTGGAGCTTTTACGATCCAATGTTTACATTTATCAATATAAAGCATTTAATGAATAAGTTAAAAAAATGCCAAAATCTGTAAAAAGGCCCCTTTAATTTGAATGTTTTCTGCTATTCCTAATTCATGGCCCCCTTTAAACCACTTTATTTGGTCCCAAACTCGCTTTTAAACATGTGACAGTCCGTTTGCATTGTCGGCTGGAGTTGACTCGTAGAAGTAGACCAGACGTTTTCGTTTTTTCAGTTAGGCCAACCTATGTTTTCTATTAGGTTGCTGGTCGTATCCCTTAGACTACTTTTTCATATCTTTTCAATTATATGCAATTAATTGCTGAATATGAAGATCATGAAGAATAAACTGCTGGCACATATGAATTGTAAATAAGTTAACCTATGTATGTGTTTGACTGTTAAAAAAGTTATTTTAAAAGAATATTTATAAGTTGGAGCTCTAAGGAGGGGTGACACTTTACTCTGTTTGTGTTGTGATAAGGAAGAAACAACAAGTGAAAATACAATTGCATAAACTAATTGTAAATAAGTTTATATATTTTGACTGTTATAAAAAATTTAAAGAATATTTCCAAGTTAAAAAAAAATACAGAAAAACTAACAAATAGCAGTTGCTTGGCCTAAATGCACCATAAGGTTTGAGTAATTTCCCTTTGAATGACGTCACCGGAATTAGGTCCTCTCACAAAAATGGCAGACAGCTTCGACCAGGGCTACTTTACGAAGCCGAATCTTATTTATTTAAGCACATATTTGCCAAATTCGGTATGGTAAATGTAAATAGAGGATTTTTCCATCAAGGTATGTACACAATTTTGTGTTGTGTTTGTTTACTTTCACTTCTTTTCAAAAATCGATTTTTACCCCCACGGAATTTGGTCCTTCGAGGATATATATCATGGGACCTAGCTGTACAGTCAGTCAACCAGTTTAGAATAACCCGGCAAAAAACATTAATTCTTTTGACCACAATAATTTGTTTCTGGATTTAGTGTCAATGTGAGAAGTTGAAAAAATAAAGTGTTAAATTTATTTTGTATGATAACAAGTTCGGCCAGACGGCATATGCTGTGATGCAGTTTTTTTGTCAAAAATATCCAATTAACGCTCACCCTTCAGAAAATTATTAACCCTTCCCTTGACAGGTACGCGTTTCTACGACCCTATCGATTCTCTGTCAAATACGCGTATCTACGCCTGTATCGATTCCCTGTTATATACGCATTTCTACTACCCTATCTATTACCTGATATATACGCCTTTTTTACGAGGCACGATTTAATTTGCTATTTAAATGCCTAAAATGACGTTTTAAGTGTAACAGAAATGCATATACACCAGCGTTCATCATTTTTCTAAACTGTCGAGTAAACATCCGGTAATGTTGCTATTTAAAGTTATGATGCAATTGGCGACCAATCAAGACGAGGGTTTACCATTTGACATGCGTAAATCATGTTCCGGGATGTGCGCGCTTCGGGCATTTAGTAATGTCCTAAAATAACTGCTATTCTCGAATCTTATTTAATTTTGACATTTTCCGAAAACGTATTAATAACTCATTAAAAATGCCGCAAAAATAAACACGTTCCATAGGGATATAATATGATTTGGGTGTAAATCAATTTCATTCTTATTGTTGTTTGATTCCATTATATCATAAATGTTTGTTTCCGAGATCATATACGAGAATTACATCGATATCTTTAATGGCATGTACACTCAAATGTTTTTAAAAACCCACACGTGCTTATCTAAAGTTTGTGTTTCGTAATACACAGGATATTGGATTATCGGTGCTTGATTGGGCAATAAAACAAAGACGCAGTCGGCGGTCTTCAATATGCCTTTGAACTGACCAACATAATAATAAATAGCGCACGTACTAATTTAACATTTAGGGATAAGAAACACGGGTTCTAGACACTTTGAATAAACATGTTTACCGGACGCAGCAGTAGTCTTCAGATGACGTTGGCGCACGTGCCATGTTACCTCGGCGTTTTGTAATTTGGTACACGAATACACGGGTTTGTCGGCGACTTCTGGGTTATAAAGTTATATGTCGGCGATTAGATTATAAAATGGAGTATTTGATAATAAAGTAGCCGCCTAAAATTGGAATTTTGCAAATAATTACACGAACTGAAGACTTATTGAAGACGCCGACAATGCCGGATTTCGATCGGTAATAAAATGCAAAATGCAAATTGATTATATGAATATTCATGGCACATTATGCAACATCCAATTAAATTGTTACCGGTATATATAAATGTTTATAAATCATTTGGTGAATTAATGTAATAGAAATACCAAGTATTGTAAGAATTTTATAAGAAATAATAAAATTGATTTTGAAAATGAATGAAGTTGTTTGAGAGACTCTGTGTTTTTCTAAAGTAATTTATAAGAAAATACATGAATTTTGAGGCTTGCAGAATGAATTTATAAAATAAAAAAATCTTCAAGAAAGAAGAATTATAGTTTGGAAAGTAAAAAAAAAATATTCCAAAATATAATTATTTGTATTTGATTCAACACATCAACTTTGCAAAGTTTTTATATGAGCTGGAAAGAGATTTGCATTTAAACCCAGTATAACACACAACGGTCAACTTTACATGACTATAACTGATGAATAAAATAATGTAGAAACATAAGTTTACACCACAGGAAAGGAAATTTTATTAGCTAAAACTTTCATATTGAGTGTTTTTCAATAATATTTCAACTTTTATGAGAAAATCAGGTTTAAAGGCAATGAGGGTTTCATTTCCAAAGAGGTAGATTTGCATTGAAACGCAGTAAAACACACAACGGTCAACTTTGCATGACTATAACTGACCAACAAATTAAGGTAGAAATATACAGTTTACACCACAGCTGTTTTTTTAATGACTATCTCATGATTTCCAGTTTTCATTTGAAAGTAGCCTAGGTCATGTTTATTCCAGGCCGATATTATGATTACACATAATTGAATTGTGTTAGTTTGTTTTTAGTTTATTAGTAGGTTTATCAAATGTTGTATAAGGCGCTTATTTATGGAAAAAAAATTGTTGAAGAGAAACAAGAGTTTTGTTTTTCCATAAGAAAAAGAACTTGCGCATAGCAACATACCTTAGCAGCCAATCAGACAGGCCAATATGATCATAAACAGTCAGTGTACAGTAACATGATACTGATTACTACATAGTGCTTAGTTTCACCAGTATTTTGGCGAAACATTACTGATTCTTATGCAGTTTGTGTTGCTATGTCCTAGAATACACATTAAGCTATAGATTGACTTATTAAAATGTATGTTTTTCAATCTTTTCACTTATAATATTTAGATGTTTTCATTAAGAGGGCCGATTCTACAGATACACATGCTATATGCTTGTTGAGTTGTGGGTAATTTTCATAAAGCTGTTACACCACAAATATTTGATGAATATATGACTATGAATCATTAAAAACATAATTATTAACCTTTGTACTCAAACATTTGTTCTTTTGTTTTCAAATGTTAATCGTCTTATTAATAACAAATAACCTATTGTATTGGTGGTGTCAAACCGCTATCTTGAAAATAGGTTTATGTTGAACCCTGCATTCTGGCAATTCCAATTTCAAGATTTGCATACAATAAATAGCCTTAAAACTGACATTGTAGGGGAGGTTAATTTCTTGTGAAAAAAATTCAACAGACAAGTGTAGTATGAAATTCAAAAGTTCTCATAAATAAACTATTGTGTGTTCCATAGGAACATTATATGAACAAAACATAAAAGAGGAAATTGTTGATGAATTATAATATATTGACCTGTTTTGTCACATTTTGGATCAGCAAAATAATGGTGACTGTGTCAAAACATTTTCTGTAAGGGGCTGCATCTTATGCTAACGTTCTATCACAGGGTTTTACGTGCTCTCCATACCTGCGACTAAAAAAACCCATGACTCCACAAGAACCAACCATACTTGTTGATAATCAATAACTAATTTGCAAAAAACCCAGATTTATTACCTATTAGTTTAGATTAAATCCGTTAAAAAATCATTATTCCACGATAAAGTCCAGGAATTGTTTTCCTTCCTTAGCGGCCTTATATAGGCCCCTTCCCCAAAAAAATTTCTTTAAAATTATGCAATTTTTGCCATATTTCAAGCTTTCTTTGGGAATTGTTTTCCCCTTTTCCCAAATCAGGAAAAAAGCCCTGCAGTCACATTTTTTCCATTGGGTGTGAGAATTATGAACGTAAAAGCAGACTGGTTATATATTGTCCAAACGTTCCTTAATTCTAGGTCACTCCGTTGTATCGTGCTGTTGTTACAAAAGGAACAAAAATAGGAAAGGTTGGCAACAATTGCCATAAAAATTTAAATAGTGTATATAAGTTAACATTCTATTTTATCAATATGTACAATAAATAAAATAAAATTTTATTCAAAAAATGAATATTATTCACTGTGTATTTTAACACAGAGAAACTTTTCCAATGATTGTAACATAGTGAACTTGAGAACATATTTATTTGCAATGTGGACACAGAAATTAAGTGTAACTGACATTTGAGCACAGTTTCAAATGTGTCAAATGTAGCTTTTATTATGTGGGCATTTGTCACACTTTGCCCATGTCACCAATGTAATAAATGGGAACTTTTCAATGTCTTCTGGTACAAACCTTTTGCCCACTCAACATGTTTCAGAGGCAGTATAGATGTCCTCATCACTTTTTGCATCAAAGAGTCTTAAAATGGGCACATGTTGTTTGCCGACTCCAGATGAACTCAGCTAATGTCCGTTTGGTGAGTCCTTTGTTTTATCTTAAGTATTAAGTGGTATTCTGGTACAGTGTACATCATTGATGCTCTGTATGCAGATAAAACTTCAACATTGCCTGAAAAGCCCTCTGGATGTTTTCTCTATCATACTGCAGAGTGCTTTTTGGTTGCTGAAAAATATAATGAAATTATTAGTTTGAACTCTTTAATATGGCAATCCAAAAATCAATGCTAAAATTTGCATGTAAAGTTCTTTGCTAAAATTTACATATACAATTAAAATATTTGACCACTATGCGCTTACGTAGTTTTTATGCCCCCTTTTCAAAGACAAGGTGGCATATAGTGATCGGAGTGTCTGTCCGTCTGTCTATCTTTACGTCACACTTTGCGTTTAGGTTTCGAAAAAAGCTCATAACTTCTATGTCCCTTGATATATAACCTTCATATTTGGTATGCATGTGTATATGGACAAGGCCTTTCCAAAAGCATACACATTTTTACCCCTGTGACCTTGACCTTGAACTTAGGGTCCGCATTTGGTTTCGAAATCTGCGTTTAGGTTTCGAAAAATGCTCATAACTTCTATGTCCCTTGAGATATAACCTTCATATTTGGTATGCATGTGTATATGGACAAGGCCTTTGCATACGCACACAAATTTTTACCCCTGTGACCTTGACTTTGAACTTAGGGTCGTCGTTTAGGTTTCGAAATCTGCGTTTAGGTTTCGAAAAATGCTCATAACTTCTATGTCCCTTGAGATATAACCTTCATATTTGGTATGCATGTGTATATGGACAAGGCCTTTGCATACGCACACAAAATTTTACCCCTGTGACCTTGACCTTGAACTTAGGGTCTGCGTTAAGGTTTCGAAATCTACATGTAGGTTTCGAAAAATGCTCATAAGTTCTATGTCCCTTGAGATATTACCTTCATATTTGGTATGCATGTGTATATGGACAAGGCCTTTCCATACGCAAACATTTTTTTACCCCTTTTACCTTGACCTTGAACTTAGGGTCCGCATTTAGGTTTCGAAATCTGCATTTAGATTTTGAAAAATGCCCCTAACTTCTATGTCCCTTGAGATATAATCTTCATATTTGGTATGCATGTGTATACGGACAAGGCCTTTCTATACGCACACAAATTTTGACCCCTCTGACCTTGACCTTGAACTTAGGGTCCGTGTTTAGGTTTCAAAATCTGTGTTTAGGTTTCAAAAAAAGCTCATAACTTCTATCAAGCGTTTATAGAGGGCATAAGTCATCCTATGGTGACAGCTCTTGTTAGTTTTTATAGCAGATATAACATGACTGTCCCACTAAACAGACAACCGCATATTGTCAAAAGTATTTTTTAAGAAACTACACACTCTTTATGGAAAATTCTGCCACAAAATGATGAAATCAACAAGAAAATTGCCTCCGATAGATGCCTGGCTTGGTTGTATGATAGTTTACAATCAATGACCAATTCAAACAGTGGCCACATTTTGGATATTATTGTTTTGTACAAGTCTTTATATCTAGGACTGTAAGATTATGTAATTTTCAGTCATATATTCCTTTGTCACCATGCATTATTTTTTTGGAAATGCTATTAAAATATATTGAACAGTTTTTAAATACCATAAAGCATGGCATTGTTAATCAAGTTATTACAAATAATCATTTTAACATTTATCTGTTATTCACGTGAACCTTTTCAGAATGTCAGTTAAACCAGACCCACCAGGCCATGCCTTACAACGGAGGAGCGGACAGTGTGTATGAACAACACCAAGATATCTGCCTGCAGAGAGGTGAAAGGATGTTATGCCCACAACAACCTCAACTTGTAGTCATTAAGAAAGAGGTAAGCCATATAGATGTGACAGTGTACTGGTATTACTTATAAATGTCGCATGGATTAAATAAATAATAATTTGTATTGAACGTTTTACGCACAATCATAGCAAGCTAAGTTTAAAGAATATCCATCTTATCCCCAATCACAATGAAATATAATGTGATAATAGATGCTACCTAATTTACGGGCAAATGCTTATTTGATAACCATGTATTGTAATAAATATATGGACATAATTTTGTACAAAAAGTATAATTTTGTTAATAAAAAAAATTAATGCAGCCAAAACAAATAAAGCATATTTATTGCTTGATAACAAAAATCGTTTAATATCTTCCAAGCTTTAAGATCTAATAAAAAATTGTGCTTTTGTGGTATTTTTTAGCATCAGGAATTCAAAGCTGTTTGGTGGCTGATGAGAAAAGGATATGGTGTCCACTTAGCAGCTTGGAGGTCTCGGTATCGATCCCTAAAGTGGAAGCGTTCTTTAGATCACCCTAAAGACACCAAGTACTGGTCCTACCCAGGAAACAGTTTCTTTCATGAAATGTCTCTTTTCAAATAAAGCTGGTTAAAGCTGTTGATTATAGCATATACTGATGTAACATAATCAAAATACATTGCAAATCCAATATAACAATCTATTGACTCCCATTTTTTCTCCGACCTTCAATTTCTGTCTTGAGCGTTTTCTTTTAATTTAACAATGGCAGAGTCCATTGAAGTGATTGCATGATTGTTCTATTATAATTGATAAGAGACTAACTATTGCTGGTGCATTTGACAGTTTAAGTGTGATAATCAATTGTTGGACGCAAATAAAGGTGTGAAAAAATACCATGTGTTTATCCATGTTTCACACTCACATGCTGTTACCATTTATGTGCTATCTATTTTTTGAATCATTGACAACTTTGACAAGTTTAACAAGGCATTTCTTCATCATGTACTTCAACTGCACCCTGAAGGCTCCAGCCCTGCCTGCATGGGCCCCTCTTTGCCTGCTGCCGGTGGTCATCGGACCCGAAGAAGGAGTAGCGACAGCTGCTTACTGCTTCCTGTACACTCAAATGTAATTTAAGATTTAGATTTCAATTCATAGGCGCTTGATTGTTCAACCCATGAAAACTTCGTATAGAATACTATTACATGTACAGACAAAAGGTTAGGAAATTATCATTATCTAAACCAACAGAAAGTGAATTATTGGACTTGTTATCGAGTGTGCATTCTTTGGGAACCAGGAATTTGGTGGCATTTATCTGTATAGTAGTTTTCAGAGTTTGGTTTCCGGATTATACTCAGTCAACAAGGCGAAACCCGCATCAATAAAAATAAACTAAAACTAAATAATTTCGTAATTAAAGCAAAAAGGAAGCGCACTATATTGTGTATTTTTATTAGGGTTAACCGGTTAACCTACCGAAACGACCAGTTAACCGGTTATATGTTCGGGATAAGGTTAACCTGAAAAAAATATTTGATTATGTTTTTTTCATGGAATAAATCGTACGATTTTACTTTTGCGTGAGACATACTGCCAACTTGCGCTGGCTACTAGTTAAAACAACATGCCGCACCATCGACGGTTATAAATAACGTGTCAACAATCAAAGTAATAAAAACAATAAATCAATATCTTTGTGATAACAAATAGGGGGTACGTTTTGATAACTGACACTATTGTTTTGTTTAACTCGCGAAAATTTAACTAGCGAATTGCGGGGAGTCGGAGCAAGTAGCGAAGACGTAATTGGCAAGTTTATTGAACTCGCGATAAAAAAAAACAGTTGAAACATCGGACGGTGTTTTGTTAACCAATATCCAACACTGATTGCTCGCGAAAATTTCGTGTTAATAAGTAATAATTTTATCAAGAATTGCATACGCAGTTAATTTTTTTGTCAAGTCAATGTCGTTTTTGTTTATCAGAAATTATGATTATTATTATAATTTACGTCCAACGATTCTACCATTACCGTCCGATGCAAGTCTTATTTATCAAAGCAAATTATTAAGTAATTAAATAATAAAACATCAATTAAAAATATTTAAACAAAATAAAGCCTGAAAATTTAGTATTTGTGTAATTGATTAAAATTTGCACGCTATGGTACGTTAACAAACATACATAACAATCAGTATTTGAGATCATAATACTTAGCTACTTCGCTTTTAAATAAATGTACTGATTAATTGAAAGGACAAAGCACATTTCTATATTGAGAAAATTTGAGTTTCAAAAATTGAAACAGAATGAACTAAGGAACACACCATTTTTGTGAGCGATAAGACGCGAACGTAATATAAGCGGCCCAACCAAAAAAGTTAATAACACGAGAAAATGAACATTGTGTAGTTATTTAATTTGTTACTCCTTTGCATTTACGCAGGAAAATTAAATCAAATATATAGCATACATTTACAAAATTGTTAAAATAAACTGTATAATACATTTTATTACAAAACTGGCATGTTATCAACGCAAGCGATTAAAAATTACTTTTGTTTCTACCGAGCGGTGCGAGCGGTATGACATTTTTGACGTACTCTTTAATCATTTTAACTACACATAAGGCGTTACGGTTAACCGGTTAATATCCGGTTATGGATAAAGGTAAACCGGTTAATGATTTTTGTAACCTCTTGCATCCCTAATTTTTATGCCCCACTTCGAAGAAGAGGGGGTATATTGTTTTGCACATGTCGGTCCGTCCGTATGTCCGTCTGTATGTCCGTCCGTCCGTCCACCAGATGGTTTCCGGATGATAACTCAAGAACGCATAGGCCTAGGATCATGAAACTTCATAGGTACATTGATCATGACTTGCAGATGACCCCTATTGATTTTTAGGTCAAAAGTCAAGGTCACAGTGACCGGAAATAGTAAAATGGTTTCCGGATGATAACTCAAGAACACTTATGCCTAGGATCATAAAACTTCATAGGTACATTGATTATGACTCGTAGATGACCCCTATTGATTTTGAGGTCTCTAGGTCAAAGGTCACGGTGACCCGAAATAGTAAAATGGTTTCCGGATGATAACTCAAGAACGCTTATGCCTAGGATCATGAAACTTCATAGGTACATTGATCATGACTCGCAGATGACCCCTATTGATTTTCAGGTCACTAGGTCAAAGGTCAAGGTCACAGTGACCCGAAATAGTATAATGGTTTCTGGATGATAACTCAAGAACACTTATGCTTAGGATCATGAATTTTCGTAGGTACATTGATCATGACTCGCAGATGACCCCTATTGATTTTCAGGTCACTAGGTCAAAGGTCAAGGTCACGGTGACTCAACTTAGAAAAATGGTTTCCGGATGATAACTCAAGTACGCTTACACCTAGGATAATGAAACTTCATAGGTGCATTGATCATGACTCGCAGATGACCCCTATTGACTTTCAGGTCGCTAGGTCAAAGGTCACGGTGACTTGACGCAGTAAAATGGTTTCCGGATGATAACTCAAGAAAGCTTACGCCTAGGATCATGAAACTTCATAGGTACATTGATCATGACTCGCAGATGACCCCTATTGACTTTCAGGTCGCTAGGTCAAAGGTCACGGTGACTTGACGCAGTAAAATGGTTTCCGGATGATAACTCAAGAAAGCTTACGCCTAGGATCATGAAACTTCATAGGTACATTGACCATGACTCGCAGATGACCCCTATTGATTTTCAGGTCAAAGGTCAAGGTCACAGTGCCAAAAAACGTATTCACACAATTGGTGCCACTACAACTGACAGCCCATGTGGGGGGCATGCATGTTTTACAAACAGCCCTTGTTATAATAATAGATTTTAGATTTCATACATAAACAACATACCTATCTCATGGTGTGGATGGTGACCATTATACGTACTGTAACATCATGCCGCTCTACGGCTTGACTTTATTTGTGTAACACCATCTACCACATGACTATTCGTGTAACACCATGCCACTCTACGGTATGACTTTATTTGTGTTACACCATGCCACTCTCTATCACATGACTTTATTAGTGTTACACCTTGCCACTATACGGCATGACTTTATTCTTGTAACACAATGCCACTCTACGGCATGACTATTCGTGTAACACCAAGCCACATTATGGCATGATTTTATTCGTGTAACACCATGCCACTCTACATCATGACTATTCGTGTAACACCATGCCACTCTACGGTATGACTATTTGTGTAACACCATGCCACTCTACGGCATGAATATTCAAGTAAAACCATGACACCCTAAGGCATTATTATTTGTGTAACACCATGCCACTCTACGGCATGACTTTATTCGTGTAACACAATGCCACTCTATGGCATGAATTTATTTGTGTAACACCATGCCACTCTACGGAATTACTTAATTCTTGTAACACCATGCCACTCTATCGCATGACTTTATTCGTGTAACACCATGCCACTCTACAAAATGACTTAATTTGTGTAACACCATGCAACTCTCAACTATATGACTTTATTCGTGTAACATCATGCCATGCACTCTCTACCACATGACTCAATTTGTGTAACACCATGCCACTCTTTGCTACATGACTTTATTCGTGTAACACCATGCCACTCTCTACCTCATGACTTAATTTGTATAACACCATGCCACTCTCTACCACATGACTAAGTTCGTGTAACACTATGCCACTATCTACCGCATGACTTAATTTGTATAACACCTTGTCACTCTACCTCATGACTTTATTAGTGTAACACAATGCCAGTCTACAAAATGACTTTATTCGTGTAACACCATGCCGCTCTATGGCATGACTTTTTTGTGTGTTACACCATGCCAATCTACGGCATGACTATTCGTGTAACACCATGCCAATGTACAAAATGACTTAATTTGTGGAACACCATGCCACTCTACGGCATGACTTAATTTGTGTAACACCATGCCACTCTACGGCATAACTTTTTTGTGTAACACCATGCCACTCTACCACATGACTTTATTTGTGTAACACCATGCCACTCTCTACAACATGACTTATTTCGTGTAACGCCATGCTACTCTCTGCCACATGACTTAATTCGTGTAACATCATGTCACTCTCTACCACATGACTTTATTTGTGTAACACCATGCCACTCTCTACCTCATGACTTAATTCGTGTAACACCATTCTACTCTCTGCCACATGACTTAATTCGTGTAACATCATGCCACTCTCTAACACATGACTTAATTTGTGTAACATCATGCCACTTGCTAACACATGACTTTATTTGTGTAACATCATGCCACTCTTTACCTCATGACTTCATTCGTGTAACATCATGCCACTTTCTACCACATCACTAAATTTGTGTAACACCATGCCACTCTGTACCGCATGACTTAGTTTGTGTAACACTATTCAACTATCTACCGCATGACTTAATATGTATAACACCTTGTCACTCTACTGCATAACTTAATTCGTGTCACACCATGCCACTCTCTAACATGACTATCTACCGCATGACTTAATTTGTTTAACACCATGTCATATACCGCTCTGAGCGCATGACTTTATTCCTGTGCCACCATGCCACTTTCTTACACAGGTTTCGACTGTTAATCCACTAACAGTTCCATCAATCAATGACTATTATTTCACTGCAGTTTCAATGAATCAATTACTTTTATTTCAGCGAAGGTTCAATGAAACAATGACATATTTCACTGTAGGCTCAAGGAATCAATGACTCTTATTTTACTGCAGTTACCATGAATCATTCAAGTTGAGCAGCTGATCCAGCTGCGGTATGGAGAAGACGGGCTGGATGCCACGAGGGTCGAGTTCAAGGCACTGCCCACACTCAATTCTTCTGATAGGGCCTTCGAGAAGAATTACAAGTTTGATGGTACCAACAAAAGGTATTTTCTTGTCATGGGTTCTTATTATTCAAGATGAAGGTCAACTTCTGTATGTAATGTCTTTGGTCTAAAAAGTTAAAAGTTCCTAGTAGTGAGATGGAGTTTCAATTTACATACCTCTGTGAATATAATTAAAGTGATACTCTGTCTGCTACAAGAAATCGGCTGCCCAAAGGCATTTATACATTTTGTGACTTTTTACCAATAATCACATATCATGAAGACAAACAACAATGAACACATGCAAAAAGACTGTGGTAGCCACCATTTGATGGTTAAAGACATGCATCCAGGTTTTAGCTTTGGTAAACTCCTTGGAAGAATGATTTGTAAGCAATTGTGAACGAGTTTATGGGAACCAATACCTAATTTACTTCCTGGTGTTACATCACATTTTTTCGTGAACTTGTAACAGACAGTTGAAGAAGAGTTTGACAGAGGATGTGGATCGTGACCTCCTCTCGGATGTCAACTGTCTGTCTGAGATTGAGCAAGAATGGGAGCAGCTTGTGGAGGATCGTAACGCGGTCCGTCAGATCTTCCCATCCGAGACAGGAACTTAGCAAGGTTGTGTTGTAGTGTAACCTGCAGCGGATGATCTGGAACACTCACAAAATCTTCAAGATTATTTTATAATTATTATATTAATGTTGACAATTTGACAGTATATTGACTATTCGACAGTAGTCTTTGCATATTTTGATACTAAATTGCAACAAAAGTCTTATTATTTTGCTTTTATAATTGATTTTATAATTTTATGTCATAATTCTGTATGAAAGCCTCATTGTTTGCTCTTAATCAGCGATTTTTTCCCTTCTTTATAAAGTACCTGTAAAAGGTACTTTCCCAATTGAAGAAAAACTACAAAATTCCCAATTGCGGTCAGAAAAATTCCCAAAGGGAAGAAAATTTCGTCCATTTTTTTCCCAAAGTGCATTATCTGCAAGTTAACAAATAAAATGAGCACTGACACTGAATATTTCAAACCGAAATGAATGTAAATCAATATTTGATTTGATTTGTGCTATTGATACCAAGCAATTAAAAAACAAACATAATTTCCAATGGGAAGATTTCACAACACGAATTTTCCCAATTTTAGGATTTTTTACGCTAATTTTTCCCAATTGGTATGGTACGGGTACTTTTCTCAAATGGGGAAGAAAAATTGCTGTAAATTTAAAGCAATATTTCTGTATGTTGATTCTGATAACTTTTGTTTTCATGTTAACTAATTTGATGTTGATATTGTTATGAATTCCTATAATTACAATGTTTTTATAGCCCAGATTAGATAAATGAGCAGCGTAAACTAGTGTATTATTGGTTAGATTTGGTATGATAATTTAGATTTAAACATCTGCATATTTACAGATACATACCTTTATTCATTTTGTACACTTTGTTAGCAATTTTCCAACTTATTTTTAAGTAAGAAATTGTGTAAGTCAGAATTGGGTATGGTGTATTTTCCCATTACATATATATTGGAAAATTAATCATTGTTATGTCCCCCACCCACTATAGTGGGGGACATATTGATTTTGCCCTGTCTGTTGGTGTGTTTGTTTACCCCAACTTTAACATTTTGCTATAACTTTGGCAATATTGAAGATATCACTTCATATTAGGCATGCATGTGTATCTCATGCAGCTGCACATTTTGAGTGGTGAAAGGTCAAGGTCAATGTCATCCTTTAAGATCAAAGGTCTTATATATAGCTTCAAAGCGGAGCAGAAGGGGACATAGTGTTTCCGACAACACATATCTTGTTTGGCATTGGAAATTGGTTTACCTGACCGAATTTGTTTGTTAACCTGACCAAATGTTTATTTTTACCTAACCAAAAAAGGTCTGTCACCTGACCAATAAGGTCTGTTTTCATTACCCAATAGGTCTGTTTACCTCACCTAAAAGGTCTGTTCACCTGACCAATTAGTTCTGTTTATGTGACCAAAAACGTCTGTTCACCTGACCAAATTGTTCTGTTTACCTTACTCAATAGGTCTGTTTACTTGACCGAAAAGGCCTGTTTAACTTACCTAAAAGGTTTAGCTGACCCAATTGGTTTGTTTACCTGACCGAAAAGGCCTGTTAACTTGACCCAATATGTTTGTTTACCTGACCCAAAAGGCATGTTTACGTGACCCTATAGGTATGTTTACCTAAACCAAAGAGTGTTTTCCTCACCCAATAGGTCTTTTTTACCATCCACAGACGTGAGGCAGCTGTGCATGAGACTGACTGTCGTGCCTGGAAACGATCACCTTTCTATCCAGGCCAACGAGAACGCCACCATCCTGATGAAGGTGCTAATCCGGTCTATGTTCTGCTCCAAGCGCGTCATTGAGGAGTTCAGGCTGTCCAACGAGGCTTTTGATTGGCTGATTGGAGAGATCGAGACTAAGTTCCAACATGCCCAGGTAAAAAGGAGTTAATTGGCTGTTGGCTCAGAATGTTTGTTATCCCCCGCCATAGGCGGAGGGATATTGTTTTGGCGTTGTCCGTCCATCCGTCCGTCTTTTCGTCCGTCTTGCCGTCTGTCCGGCACTTTTGTGTCAAGAGCAATATCTTGGAAGTGCTTTGGCGGATTTCATTGAAACTTGGAATGAGTATACGTGTATATATGGAGAAGAGGATGATGCACGCCAAATTGCATTGTACACCATCTGTTAATAACGGAGTTATTGCCCTTTGTATCTTGAAAAAATGCTTTTTTGAGTGTCAAATATAACACTTTTGTGTCCAGAAGCATATTGGCGGGGGATATTATTTCAATGAATTTGCTTGTTTGATTCACATTCCCATATAAATTAACTGCTTCCCTCATCTCAGATCTGGATCAAGTGAAACATTTTATCGAGAATTATTGCTTAAAAAGGAGTGTAACAAGCGGGTAGTTACCAGTATTTTTTAATTGCAACTTTTTCTTCTAGAATTGATCTAGATTATTACAGACTTAGTAAGTTGCTTCTTTAGAAACAGGGTATGTTTTACATCTGATGTAAGAAATAATGCGTTCCCTTTTCTGACTACATACGCTCACCTACAATGATTCTGTACATGTAGCCATGTGCACCCTATACACACATTGCTGCAATATCCAGTGACCTATTTGCAGGTCCATGTATCCATGTTCACCCTTTACACACATTGCCCCTATATCGAGTGACCTATTTGCAGGTCCACCCGGGTGAGATTGTGGGAGCCCTTGCTGCCCAGTCCCTGGGAGAGCCTGCCATCCAGATGACCTTGAACACGTTCCACTAAGCTGGTGTGTCTGCCAAGAACGTCACCATGGGTGTGCCCAGGCGCAAGGAGATGATTTACATCTCCAAGAAGCCCAAGACCCCCTCACTGACAGTGTTCCTCACTGGTCAGGCATCCAGGGATGCTAAAAAGGCCAAGGTATGTGATGTGTGGTTGTTTGGTAAATCAATTTATTTATAAGACCACTCAGCAAAACAATGATGTACTTTTTATGCTCTCGAAAAAAATTTGATGGAGCATTTAGTTGCCAGTTTGTCCTTCCTTCCACGCTTTTCAATTACACTTTTGTTACAGTTTCTCATTGCGCCTTTAATATTTTACCGATTTCTTACATATTTGGCATGTAGGTCCCTTACATGAACCTCTACCTTTTGATGAGGTTTGAGGTCACTGGGGTCAAGTTCAAGGTTTGGGAGGCTAATAATAGACTTTCTCAAGGTCACACTTTGGTTACAGTTTCTCATAGCGAACATAAGGGGAGCATCCATCGTTTTCAACGATTTTTGTTTTGCTAAGAATTCAGTGTTAATTTGCTTTTACATTTCCCTTCCAATTTCCCAGGACGTGCTATGCTGCCTGGAGCACACGACCCTTCGCAAGGTGACGGCTAACACGGCCATCTACTACGACCCAGACCCCACCAACACAGTGATTGCAGAGGACCAGGAGTGGGTGAACGTGTTTTACGCGATGCCAGACTTTGATGTGACCAAGATCTCCGCCTGGTTGCTCCGTATAGAGCTGGACAGGAAGAGAATGACAGATAAGAAGCTGACCATGGAGTCTATATCAGAGAAAATCACTGCTGGTGAGTGATTCTTGTGAATAATTGGTATAATTATACGTAGAGCTGCAACGATTCACCAACAGCTCGATTCGATTTCGATTTCAGACACTCCGATACCGATTTTTTCGATTCGATTCATCTTCAAACCTAGTTTTATCATATTCACTCTTATGCCTCAAAATTAACATTTCTGTTCAAATGTGATTTCAATATAACACATAAAAAAGAATAGCAAATTAGGACTCAATTTTAATATAAAAACTTCTGACTAGAAGATTGTGTTGATTACACAACACTATAAAAAATAAATAAATAATCATAAGAACGTATCTGGAATTAGTTGAATGGTAGTATTATCACTATTAAACTTTTACCCAAAAACCGCATAAGCATGTCTACCATTGTGCAATGACAGCATCACCTGTTACCAGTAGGACAAATCACATTCTCTAATAAACTTAACAAAACTCCAACAGAAATAGAACTACTTTTCTTGCTGGCGACTTGAGTAGTTGCACTTGTGCGACCTCTTAGTCTTGCTATATCAACGTTATGTTTGCGTTTGACATATTGCATTAGATTAGTGGTTGAGCCGGACTTAGCGTACGCCACATCCGTGAAGCACAGTTTACACTTTGCTTTATCGGTAGGGCTACCATCCCGAAACCCGAAATACTGCCACACTTTTGATTTTAGCTTCTTAGGCGCATCTGATAATTTCAATTTGTCGGCAACAACTTGTTCAGCCATTTTTCCGAAAGTAGACCGTAACGGGCTTATTGATTGGATGACTAAAGTAATAAGCAACCAATCGCGCGCGTCGTAATTACAAGTAAAGATAAAACCTACACCTTCATGTATCAATAGTCAGAATACAGCGCGCTTTACGTATCTATGTATATGTATTTATGTTAAAGAATCGAATCGAATTTGGTAGGTTTGGTATCGTAATCGAATCGAAGCATTTCGAATTGATTTTCGATGAATCGGATCGAATCGGTGCAGCTCTAATTATACCCCCATGGAGTTCTTATTGATGAAAATCACTTCTGGTTAGTGCTTCTTGTGGTAGAGTTATACCTCCATGGAGTTCATATCAGAGAAAATCACTGCTGGTGAGTGCTTCTTGTGGTATAGTTACATCGCCATGGAGTCCATATGGGAGAAAATCACTGCTGGTTAGTGCTTCTTGTGGTATAGTTATACCTCCATGGAGTCCATATCGGAGAAAATCACTGCTAGTTAGTGCTTCTTGTGGTAGAGTTATACCTCCATGGAGTTCATATCGAGAAAATCACTGCTGGTGAGTGCTTCTTATGGTATAGTTATATCGCCATTGAGTCCATATGGAAAAAAATCACTGCTGGTGAATGCTTCTTATGGTATAGTTATTCCTCCATGGATTTTATATTGAATGAAAATCACTGCCAATGAGTGCTTCTTATAGTTATACCCCGGCATAAAAGTAGATGGGAGTAAAACTGTATTCACTTTGGACATCTTTGGTAGTTTGACTGTAGACTCAAAGATTCAATAAATTTCTCCTACACCTTTTAAACTACAACTTCCAAACTTGATGTGTTGTTCCTTTATGTATTCAGATTGGCACGTGTGATGCGTATCATTCTTATTTTAAAAATAGAAACAAAATCTGCCTCTTGTTAAGCTTATAGTTTTTAAAACATGATGATTATTAATATATACTTTTATCAGCAGAATAATTTAATCCTCTGAAATCACTAGGTACTTGTTCATATTTACCATCAAATAGTACCGATGTTAATCGTCTATTGGCCTGTTGTAGGTTTTGGTGATCCGGGATCTACCGGAATGAACCGGGACTTTACCGGGATTAACATGGGCTCCATCGGGGACGACCGGGATGCATAGGGGAAAACCGAGGCTCCGGGAGTCACCGGGAAGGACCGGCAACGACCGGCGCGGCACCGGGAACAACCGGGACGACACCGGGAACAACCGTTACGTCACCGAAGCTCCACCAGGCCATACATACCCCGGCAGAGCTACGTCAACGCCCCGGTGAATGCCGTTAGAGTACCCGTATAGCTACGGTATATAAGAAAATCGGCGCTCTGCCGGAACGCCAACGGCATTCATCGGGGATCCGCCGGGGAATTGCCGGCGACGACCGGAGTGAAACCGGGGCGTTGCCGTAGCTCTGCCGGGGTCTGATGCCGTTTATAGACACGGTGTGTGCCGGCGGAGTTTCGGTATACCGGGGCTCTGCCGGGACGCTGTCGGCTTTCACCGGGACTCAACCGGGGCACTACCGGCGACAACCGGGGCTATTCCGGGACGCTGTCGACTTTCACCGGGGCACTACCGGCGACAACCGGGCTCTGCCGGGGCTTAACTGTAGCCAGTCCGGGTTGACCGGGACTCTGCCGGGTTGTTTACCTGCTTCAACCGGGGGCGGCAACGGAAAATAGTGTGACTGCGTTAAAAAAATTGTACGAATCATCTCGGTCCTCGCCTCTCGACCGGCGTAAGCAAACCGGGATGGACCGGAGCTCTATCGGCAAATGTGACTTGGGCTTAAGTGGATTTTCTTTTGTAAACACATTACAAAGGAAGTATGAGTGTTTTCCTGATCTGTAAAATATGTAATAGAAAGCTATTTTAGGCCATTGAAAGTGATTTCTTTGACGCCAACAATAACAAATACTTAAAATTTAAACTGTTATTTTAGTTGCTTCAGTTAACCACATACCCGTTTATTTTATAAGGAAACCGCTTTCTACTTGCGAATCGTTTATCTGTTGACTCTAAATGCTTAAATGCAAATCAAATACGACAAATGGACATTGCTTACGATATTAGCAGGTTGTTGTTTTTGCTCAATATATCTATTTTCTAAGTTACCAGATCTCAGGAATAGATTTTCACCAAAACTACAGACTCTTTTTTCCATACACGATATACTTACTTCGGTAATACGCATGAATTTATGGAAATCGTAATCTGCACACTACTTTAGGAAACCAGTCCGTTGTTTGAACTGCAGTGTAAGCAACGACAGTATGTAAGAAATCCATTTATATCAATACGCAAACACTACTGTACGGATTATAAAGATACCTTATGTGAAAAGACTTTATAACAAGAGGCCCAGGATGGCCTGAATCGCTCTACTGCTACATGTATAAACACTGTGCAAGTTTGGAAAGAATAAGATGGAAACTGTGTACTTAATCGCGCAAACAAGGAGAATATTCTCAAATTCAAAGGGAGATTATTGTGTACTTATTTCTCCGATACTGCTCATATTCAATAGAGTTTATGTCCTCATTGATATAAAGATGCTGTGCAAAATTGGAAATAATTGGATGAAAACTGTAGAATAAATTGCGTAAACAAGCGGGATTTCTAAATTTTCTCATATTCAAGGGGAAGTCAGTCTGGACTTATTGCTTCGATATTGCTTTTTTTAAACATGGGCTGTTTGTAAAACATGCATTCCCCCCATATGGGCTGTCAGTTGTAGTGGCAGCCATTGTGCGAATAGGTTTTTTGTCACTGTGACCTTGACCTTTGACCTAGTGACCTGAAAATCAATAGGGGTCATCTGCCAGTAATGATCAATGTACCTATGAAGTTTCATGATCCTAGGCCTTATTATTCTTGAGTTATCATTCGGAAACGATTTTACTGTTTCGAGTCACTGTGACCTTGACCTTTGACCTAGTGACCTGAAAATAAATAGGTGTAATCTGCCAGTCATGATCAATGTACCTATGAAGTTTCATGATCCTAGGCGTAAGCATACTTGAGTTATCATCCGGAAACCATTTTACTGTTTCGTGTCACTTTGACCTTGACCTTTGACCTAGTGACCTGAAAATCAATAGGGGTCATCTTTCAATCATGATCAATGTACCTATGTAGTTTCATGATCCCAGGCATAAGCATACTTGAGTTATCATCCGAAAACCATTTACTTTTTCGAGTCACTGTGACCTTGATCTTTGACCTAGTGACTTGAAAATCGATAGGGTTCATCTTCCAGTCATGTTCAATGTACCTATGAAGTTTCATGATCTTAGGCCTAAGCATTCTTGAGTTATCATCCGGAAACCATTTTACTATTTCAAGTCACTGTGAATTTGACCTTTGACCTAGTGATCTGAAAATCAATAGGGGTCATCTGCCAGTCATTATCAATGTACCTATGAAGTTTTATGATCCTAGGGGCAATCATTCTTTAGTTATCATCCTGAAACCATTTTACTGTTTCAAGTCACTGTGACATTTGACCTAGTGACCTGAAAATTAATAGGGGTCATCTGCCAGTCATGATAAATGGTCCTATGAAGTTCCATGATCCTAGGCGTAAACATTCATGAGTTAACATCCGGAAACCATTTTACTGCTTCGAGTCTCTGTGACATTGACCTTTGATCTATTGACCTGAAAATCAATAGGGGTCATCTGCCAGTCATGATCAATGTACCTATGAAGTTTCATGATCCTAGGCGTAAGCATGCTTGAGTTATCATCCGGAAACAATTTTACTGTTTCGAGTCACTGTGACCTTGACCTTGGACCTAGAGACCTGAAAATCAATAGGGGTCATCTGCCAGTCATGATCAATGATCCTGTGGAGATAAATGATCCTAGAAGTAAGCATTCATGAGTTATCATCCGGAAATCATTTTACGATTTCCAGTCACTGCTACCTTGACCTAGTGACCTGAAAATCAATAGGCGTCATTTGCCAGTCATGATAAATGTACCTATGAAGTTTCATGATCCTAGGCCTAAGCGTTCTTTAGTTATCATCAAGAAACCATCTGGAGGACGGACCGACGGACGTACGGACCGACATGTGCAAACAATATACCCCCTCTTCTTCGAATGGGGGCATAAAAAGCAGCTCGATGAGATACACATGCATGCCAAATATCAAGTTGCTATCTTCAATAATGCAAACAATATTGCAATACTTTAACCAAGGTTAAAGTTTTGGGACAAACAATTAATGAATCACTTTGACCTTGACCTTTGACTTGAAAATCAATAGGGGTCATCTGCCATTCATGATCAATGTTCCTACGAAGTTTCGTGATCCTAGGCGTAAGCATTCTTTAGTTATCATCCGGAAACTATTTTAATATTTCGAGTCACTGTGACCTTGACCTTTGACCTAGTGACCTGAAAATAAATAGGGGTCATCTGCCAGTCATGATCAATATACCTATGAAGTTTCATGATCCTATGCCTTAGCGTTCTTGAGTTATCATCCGGAAACCATCTGGTGGACAGACGGACGGACCGACAAATGCAAAACAATATACCCCCTTTTCTTCGAAGGGGGGCATAAAAAAGGAGTCCTCATTGGTACAAAGACACTGTGCAAGTTTGCCAAGAATTAGATGAAAATTATGCACTTTATCACATACAAAAACTGAATTTTCATTTTATTATAAAATTCAAGGGGAGATCATTCTGGACTTATAACACCGATATTGCTCATTTTCTATAGGGGTTGACTCATCATTCAGATAAAGACACTGCAAGTTGGAAAATAATTGGATGAAAATTGTGGACTTTATTGCGTAAACAAGCCTTATTTCACAATTTTCTCAAATTCAAGGGGAGATAATTCTGGACTGTTTGCTCCGATGTAACCCATTTTCAATAGGGTTCGAGTCCTCATTAATATAAAGACACTGAATAAGTTTGAAAAGAATCGGATGAAAACTGTGGACTTAATCGCGTAAACAAGAAAAAGTCTAACGCACGGACGGACGGAAACCACCCTATGACAAAAGTTCTTCAGGCCTTCGGCCAGTAGAGCTAATAAAAACAACCTCGGTTTTGATGCGCTGAAGTTTCCTTTTTAAATAATACCATTGCACAACGTCTTGTCGTTTAGGGCACCAGAAGCTTATCCCCATACCTGGTGACCGATGACCTCAGTAGTTGGCTTTTTAAAATTACTACAGCCTGGTAGTGAGCTGGTCGTTGGTCTACTGGCAACGCTCTCGAACCAGCACTCAGGGATCGTGGTTTTGATTCCCCGCGCAACCCTAACCTACGTGCAAACGAATAAGTAAGTCATTGGAACGTGTTAGTAAGTCGTGGGAACGACTTAGAACGTCGTTGTAAAGACATAGGTCACACTTGAGAACGACTAGTTACTCGTAGAAATGACAAAGCTAATTGATTGAAACTAATATTTAAGTCGGAACGATATTACTAGCTCTTTGTAATGGCATAATCAAGCAATCAGAATGCACACAATTTAAAATCTTTTTAAAGCGCCAATCTGTTCGATGTATTTCATCCAAAATTATCCTAGCCTTTCTTGTAGCTGCAATTTTGAAAAATGCGTTGAACAGCATGAATTGTACTGGATGTACTATGTCATTACCACGAATAACTTATATTGTTCAATAGAGTAGTTAAGTCGTTCCACGAATTACGGATGCGAATGCACACTTCTCAATCTGCATACACTGTGATATAGTCCGCTGAAGAATGAATTTGTTACTGAACAAGCATACATTCTTACGTGTTTTTAAAGATATGTTTTACAGTGATAACGTTTACATTGAATTAACTCAAACAATAGAAACTCTGATATATACTGATTGTATACATGTACTAGAATTTGCATTAACATTCGTATGTTTACGTTGTCATGTAGTTTCTACTTCAGAATACGTATGCAAGCATATACATTTTAGAATTTTTTAGTTAAAAGTTAACGTTTGTTAGTTTATCAAATTAGTTGGATACGCACTAAACATCATTCAAAGGCAGTCATTCGTAATACCATTCTTCAAAAGAGCGTGATTATGTACATATGTATTTAATGTTTTAATTCTTTGCTAAACATATTAAAGATTAATATATTATCCTTCACGTTCCTTCTAAAGGTAAATGTGTACAGTTCTTGAAAATTCCATGTTTTAAAAGTTACTTCAGAACAATATGTTATTATATAATTTAATATATTTTTTATTTATACTTTCGTGTTGATGCGGATTATAACTGTATATAAATTGTGACTACGAAATATGTCGGGTTGACAGTCGGTTAAAACGTAGTGCCCAAGTCGAGCATCTGAGCTCTTACAGCAACTTAGAGCCGACACCAACTAAATTGCTTTACTAAACCATCTATACATACATTTAACTGATTCGTTTAAACCAGAACTTTATCTCGATAAACTACTTAATAACACTTACCGCCACGCATTGTTTCGCCTTCGATTATCATCGCATGGTTTAAAGGAGCCTTTTCACATTACAGTTAATTGACAAAATTTAAACAGCTTGTTTCAGATTCTCAAATTTTCGCTGTATTTATGACATTTGTGAGGAAACAGTAATACTTAACATTTACCATGCTTTAAAGTATCCAGTATATGCATCTTTTTCAGATTTAAAAACCTGAAAATTATAAAGCGTTGCAACGCGAAACGATAATTTGGAGAGTTCTGTTTATGTCGTTTTCTTTCGTGATACTACGAGGATTGCGTATATAAAGTATAAAATGCATGCCTTATTGTGTGAGCACGGATGGCCGAGTGGTCAAAACGATAGACTTTTACAACAGGGTCAGTAGTTTGAGCCCAGTTGAGGGTTAATTATTTTTCTTTCATTAATTTTATTCTTGTTTTTTTAATGGTGCTTTTAAATAAAATGTGTTACAGTTATAAATATAAAGCATTTAATGACAAACTTCAATACATGCCAAAATCAGTGAAAAGGCCCCTTTAAGGATATAGTCGGCTCGCTAAGGTTCTGATAGACCTCCGTGAGAACAGATTCTTATTGTTGTGAATGTAACGTAACGTTATTTACAGCGCCGTGCTTTTGTGAGTTACGTCCTTGACGTCACGTTATATTTGTTGTTGTAAATATACGTCATTGTTTATATTTGAATCTGAAATAAAAGGAAGAACCTGATCACACAACGCGTTGTACATTAATTATCCCACACGATCGCGATACTTCCAATTCCTATCGGGTCCCATTATAACACAGTCTACTTTTAAAGCATTTTTCTTGCCTTTCCTACGTATAAATTTTCCGAATCTGGTAATTTAAAGATTAAAATATATTATTTTAATGGGTCGAGTATGTTTGAATTCATTCAACTTATCAATACATACACAGATTATAACTGTCTACGTTTATTTATTTCGGTTAATTACGTATAAGAAATTAAATTTATAATCGAAAACAAGTATTATTGAAGTTTATATTGATATTTGCATTTGATAATGCCCCTTCCATTCATCGGAAATAATGCACCAGGTTGGAAGTTAACCCAATCTTACTCAACACTTTTATTAAAACCTTTGTTCGAAACTTTTTTCAGTCCAAAAACAGGCGTCGGGTGGTTAGCATGAATTGGGTATCTACCCTGGAAAGAATGGCTTTTTTTCAAATTTACCATTAAAATACATACAAATTCACTCGAAATATATGTTCAATCCTTGAATCCCCGAACTTATTTTAATCTTAGCCCGAAACTATGTTACCTCCACACGCAGGCGATGGTTGGTCAATTTGCATGAGGGCGTTACTGGGGAATAACTTTGTTCAGAAAAGGGCTTTTAAAGTTACCCATCAATAAACTCAACTTGCAGTTGGTCCGTATCTATTGATTGTTTCTTACGAAAGTAATTGCTTCAAACGCATACTCGATTGTAACTTGTTTATTTAAACAAGAAAGAGCTTGTAAAATAGAAAATATAAACATATATTTGCATTTATATTGTGTATTTATTTTTGGTTTCTATCTGTGTCCTTGTCGATTACATTTTAATCAAAAGAAACTCGTGTGCGGGTAGTAATCAAACGGGTATTTATAAACCGTCATCATAAGTAGCAAATTCCGCATTAGCATCCGTATCATCCTCGTCATCATCAACATACCATTTGCATGTTTTTGTATGCTAAACAATCTATGATCTACATATTTCTTTGTTAACATATACGCATTTGTCAATAAATTATAAAGGAGCGATCGATTATTATCTATTAAGACTTGTACAGTGTGTTGTAGCATTATATGTGTTATTTTAAATGGTATTTGCATGCTGCCTCAAAACTATGGAGTCATTGGCATATATTGCCAGGTTGGTAAGGTCCGTAAAGCTATCAAGCGAAACTGCGCCATTTCCTCATGTAAATGCTTACAATTAAAACGTTAACATTCTCCCTCCAAAGTTTTGAGAAGCACATAATTCAAAGAATGTTTAGATCAATTGAATGGATCACTGCTTAAAAATTGTACAGCTACTGTGTCTGGGCCACTTAAAAAATTGTTTCCAATGGTTGAGAAGAAATTTTGATAAAAACGTTCAAATGCAATGCTCCATCCATCATCGCTTTATCTGATTTTAAATTTAGTCATCAATATTTTGTGCGCCTGACTTTTGGCGGTGATGTTCTACCGTTCGTTAGCCGGGTCGTCTCGCAGATTACACAATGCACTCAATTATTTAGCTTCTTAAACCGTTTTGAAGATAACGATTTCTAATAAAATCATGTTTCCATATCAAATTGTGTGACTGTCCTAGTGGTTATGTTAGAATTGTTAAATGTGTTGAGTCAAGACTTACATGGACTTTAAAACACTTATAAGTGATACTTGTATTTTAAATACATGTGTTTTTGACAAATTCTAAATGGCCGACTGACGGCCATTGTACCATTGAGTATTTTGTCAGCTTTCATTCACTTCATAAAACATTAATATTCAAATACGGTACCATGTGTTTGCAGGTTTCAAAACTTTCAGTAAGAAGAAAATGTAGTTAAATACAATCATAAAGCTAAACATTGTAAAATAAACAATACATTTAGCTGCATATATTATGTAGGTCTTTTTTTAAATATCACTTTAAACAAATAACATTTGGAAAACCCTCCTTATATTTGTGAAGGGCGATTTGTAGATCAAATGTGTCAATTCAGGGAAATGTCTCAGCAATCGAGGAGAGCTGCTAGTGTTCTCGTTAAAAAGGAAGATTTTAGGCGGTTTTCCTATTCATAATCTTAAGTCTAGTGCATGTAAATGATTTTGAAGCACATACTCAACTTAACAATACCATCATGTAATTATTTTCCAAGTAAATGTGTTACTATTTTAAAACCAATTGTTTAGTTAAAGAGGGTTTTTGGAAGATTTAAGTTGTACACTTATGATCGAAACGCAGTTTGGAACATTCCACACAAAATACAATTAATTAAAAAAGAAAACCGATCCAAGTACCAAAGCTTTAATATCAATACAGCCACTTACAAAGCTTAAGTACAAGGATCGGTGTAGTTTTAGCACCCCTCTCCCCTCCCCACCATACTTGGCTTCATTTTCACACAGATTATGACCATATTTAGTAAGTTAGGAGGCGCAATGCGAGTTGCATGTTATTTAGTGTGTTAATTTTAATGTCAATCCGAGTTTAACCCGAATCGATGTTTTAGACAACAAAATTTAAGCTCTCTATAAAGCTTTTTTCGAGGCAAGACCTTTTTAAATCTTGACATTCAACGGAAACTTCCCATATGACTTTTGGGCCATACTATTATGTCATGGACCAAGTGACAATAGTCTTATTTTTTTTTATGAAAAATAAAAAGGAGTGCGTGTCAACTGATTCGATGGCATTTGCAACGATTTGTGATAAACATTCAGTTGGTGATTGTATTGATACTTTTGGCACAGTGCAGACGTGTAAATTTAAGCTCTAAAAGTTTTATAATTTTGGGACATTTAGAAAAGGAGTTTCAATAGAATAAACCGTTCAGTGATAGGACTAAATCATTCCAGTGGAGTTATGTGATTCTTAAGGTATTCAAAAAATTAGAAATTAGCGTTTTTATCACTTTTGTGCGTCTTTTCAGGCGTTTCACATATTTTCGTGGATATTCATCAGCAGGTGAAAACGTGGGATTTTGTGAACAGTTATCTCGTAGCTCGGATGTGTGCGTCAGTGCAAATCGGTGTGATAGGATAATTGCACGGACAATGGGATTATAGATCATCTGGTCGAGCGGTATGGTATTTTCGTTCACAAACTTTACGGTCTATAAATTATCCTGAGCAATTTTTACAAAATGCATAAATGCCTCCGAAAAAGAAGGACATGGGTGACCCCAAAAAGGAAAATATAAACAGTGTCAAAAGTAGTGGCAAAAATAAAAAGAGAAAAAATGCTCTGGTTTCGCCGGATAATTTGAACGTGGATTCTTTGCCGGAGAAACGCTCTGATTACCGTGCATCACCGTGTGAAACAATGGCTTCCCAATCCCAACCAGTTTATATGCAACCAATGAACATGTCGTCCATGAGTAACATGAACAATTATCAATCCCAGCCTGGAGCTTTCTACACACCTCAGCAAAATATACCGCCTAATACACCGTACCATATAAATACTTCCCCGCAGATGCAGCCAAATATCCCTCCTCCTACATATAATGAAAATTTTCAGAAATCAGTGTTAGATCAGCTTAGGTCTCTTGATACTCGCTTAAACAAGCTTGACTCGATTGAAACTCAATTATCCAACCTGACGATGAAACTAAGTAATATGGATGTACGAGTTACCTCCCTTGAAGGTACAGCGCGCAAGGTTGATTCCCGAGTGACAGATGTTGAATCGAGTAGGGCATTTGACTCTCAGACTTGTGAGGAACTGTAATTAAAGAATACCGAGCTCGATAAAGCTCTTCAAGCGGAACGACGCAGAATTGCAGAATTGACCTCTGAGTATGAATCTTTGAGGGAGGTACCGGACGATATCGAGGACTTGAGATCTCGCTCAATGCGATGCAATTTGCTATTTCATGGCTTTCCAGAAGAACCCTCTCCGGCAGCAAGGAGGTCCGAGAATTGCGCGAAAACGGTGCTTGACCATTTAGTCAATTCATTAGAAATTTCGCACGCGCATGATCTGATCAAAATTGAAAGGGCGCATAGATTGGGTGCAAAATATGATGTCACAAAAGCGAGGCCGATTGTTGTTATGTTTAATAATTATCCCGACAAAATGCTTGTAAAGCAAAAAGCGCAGGAGGCTTGGAAGAAGTTCAACGATTCTAGGAAATCATTTTCCTACCCTAAGGCGCCTGGTGCTAGAGGCGCTGAGGGGTCGGATACTCCCGACGCCAACTCCATGGATGAAACTGTTCCGGTACAGAAACCGACCATAAGTGTGAGCGACCAGTTTCCGAAGACTGTACAGGCGCGCAGAAAATCCTTACTTCCGGCAATGATCAATGCCAAAAAGAGTGGTAAATCGGCTTACCTATCGTATGACAAACTTTACATAGACAATAAAATGTACACGACACATACAGTGTCATCATCTGGTTTTGACATTAGTTAGGAAAATGATCAGGGACACCTTTCATTCATCCTTTGGAATGTTCAGGGCTTAAATTCAAAATTACATGATCCTGACTTTCTTAATTTTGTGTGTGATTTTGATTTTCTGTGTTTTAATGAAACATGGAGTGCGTCTGGTAAAAACATCGATATTGATGGTTATGAATGTCTTAATTGTCCCCGTCCGAAATCAAATAAAAGGGCTAGGAGATTTAGCGGAGGAGTAGTTGTTTACTACAAAAGTTGTTACAGTAAATACATACATCTTGTAAATATTGATCATAAAGGGTTAATATGGTTTAAAATTGATAAATGTTGTTTACAGTCTGAACATGATGCTTTTATATGTTTTTGTTATATTCCTCCGGAAGATTCAGAGGTATATAGGAATATTAACTCTATATTGTACGATTTTGATTTTTTCGAATATTTGAATACTGAAATACGTAAATACTCGGATCAGGGTGATATCTTTTTACTAGGCGACCTAAATAGCCGCACGGGTACTCTGCCGGACTATATTACTGACCTAAATCTTGATCGATATGTTGGATTACCTGAGTCGGCTATGTCTGGGGTCAATTTACCAGTGCGTGCAAATCATGACAATGGGTTTAACAATTACGGTACAAAACTGTTGTCTTTATGCAAGGAAAATAATCTCTGTATTTTAAATGGTCGTAAAGAAGATGGTAAATGTACTTATAATGCTATGTATAGAAATAGACCAGTGTCTAGTTTAGTCGACTATGTTATTTCAAACTTAGACTGTTATGAGAATATCTCAAATATGTGTGTATTAGATTTAACTGAATTTTCAGATCACTGTCCGTTAACTTTTTCTCTAGATGGTTGTATACACGTTCAACCAAGTGACAATTTAGTATTTGATAAAATTGTATGGAACTCGTCTGAAAATGATTTGTTTGATAATTTAGTGCGAGAAAAGTGTAATACATTTAATGAAATAGTAACAAATTTGTCAGAAGGTGTATATAATATTGATGAATGTATGAAGTGTTTTTCGGATACTGTTTACGATATTTCTTTCTCATGCCACGGAAAAACGTATAGTAATCGCCCGAAGAAAAAGAAGCGAAAATCATTATGGTTTAATGATGAATGTAGAAATGCTAAGAAAATGTTTTATGATGCGAAGAGACGTCATGCCGCTATTAAATCGGAAGAAAACAAATTAAATATGTTAAATTGCAGAAAAGAATTTATCAAAGTAAAGAGATTGGCCAAATTTAATTTTTATAATAAGGAAAAAGTTAAAATGTCCTATATGAGCAAAGCGTCTCCTCGTAAATTCTGGAAATATATTAAGAAATTTAGAAATAGTAATAGTTATGATGCTAATGTTAGTCTAGATGACTTTAAAAAATATTTTCAAAATATATCCAATGATAGTCAAAGTCCGGTTACAATTGATGATCTAGACTTAGATAGGGATAATATAAATGTTGAATGTCTTGATAAAGAAATTACTGTTGAAGAAGTTATGAAAACAATATCTTCTTTGAAAAAATACAAGAGTTGCGACTATGATAACAATGTGTCTGACTTTTTTATCGATGCTAATAATATTATATCTCCTTTTTTATGTACAATATTTAATTACATATATGATAACTGTAGATATCCTGAGGCATGGTCTAAAGGAGTTATTATTCCAATATATAAGAAAGGTGATACAACTGTTCCTGCTAACTATAGAGGTATAACTTTAGTAAATGTTATGGGTAAAATATTTTCGTTAATATTAAGAAATCGCATTAATAGCTGGTGTGAACAAGAACATGATTTTAACAATAGTCAATATGGTTTTAGAGATAAACGCTCTACATCTGATGCCATTTTCTTATTGCACTCGATCATACAGAAAGTTTTAGCTAAAAAGTCAAAACTATGGTGTGTTTTTATTGACTACCAGAGGGCCTTCGATTCTGTAAATAGGGATGCATTATGGACCAAATTGCTTCAATCTGGAATAAGCTGTAAAATGACAAATATGATAAAATGTATATACTTAGACGTCCAAGCATGTGTAAAAATATCAAGTTCTATGAAAATGTCTGACTTTTTCAATGTAACATTAGGCTTGAAACAAGGCGAGCCGCTATCGCCTCTACTTTTTATTCTGTTCGTGAATGATATTGTTGAAAATTTGAACTTTGATGCATTAACTGAAAAGGATTTTGAACTTTTGTCTATGTATATGATCTTATTTGCGGATGATATTGTTTTGTTTACCACAGATCCAAATAGTCTTCAGTCACAAATAGATGCTGTACATCATTATTCTGTTAAATGGGGTTTAAAAATTAATATTAGTAAAACCAAAATATGTGTTTTTGAAAAAAAGAAGCAAAATGTATATCCTGACTTTTATATAGATAATGAAAAAATCGAAATTGTTGACAATTTTGTTTATCTTGGAATTAAATTTACATATACTGGTAATATGCAAAATGCAGTTAGAGCACTAAATGAACAAGCCCTTAGAGCTTATAATAACCTTTTGAATGTCTTTGATAAGGTTAGTTTTAATATTAGTACAAAGTTATCTCTGTTTGACTCTATGATTGTGCCTATATTAACATATGGTTGTGAAGTATGGGGTGTTTATAATTATAAAGAGGTAGACAAATTGCATATACGTTTTTGTAAGTATTTACTGGGTGTTAAGAAGCAAACTCCTACATATGCAGTGTATGGTGAACTTGGTCGAGTACCTCTATCTGTTATTTGTAAAGAAAGAGCTGTTAAATTTTGGTTGAAAATAATGAAAAATAACGAATTACCTATATATCACATCTATAATGATCTATGCGATAATGTCAATACGCCTTGTTGGGCAAGTAGAATAAACTCCATTGTCGATCATCTAGGCTATGCACATATCAGATTATTTTTCGATCATAACGTGTATTATTATAGTTTGTTGAAATCAAGAATAAGAGATCAATTTGTTCAGGAATGGCATGATAGTATTAATGCAATGTCAAAACTTGATAGTTATTGCAAATATAAAACCGAATTTTGTTTTGAAAAATACTTAGATGTTATAACTAATGACAAGTTACGAAAATTATTGACAAGTATACGATTATGTTCCCATAGTCTAGAGATAGAAGTAGGAAGATATTATAACATAGAAAGAGATAATAGATTGTGCAAATTATGTAATCAAAATGCTGTAGAATCAGAATATCATTTCATTTTATGTTGCTCAAAGTATAGATGTATAAGATCAAAATATATTGGAAATTGTTCATGGCCTACTGTTCAAAAATTCATTTTATTAATGTCAACAAATAGTAAAAAATGTATGTATAATCTTGCAAAATATATTAAAGAATCTCTATGTTTAAGACAAGAAGCTCTTGAAAACCTAACTATTCTCTGATCGTTATGTAAAACTCTGTTGTGTTCTTTGTTATATGTATATGGAATTATTTTATATAGAAATTGTATTTGTATATATGTATATGATTGTCTTTGCCATAAGTTGTTATATTTGTAAATGGCCAAAGGCAAACATTTTGCCGATTGCTAATAAACTGAAACTGGTGATATCTCGTATTTGATGATACAATATTACTACTATCGCTTGGGAAATGTATTGCTGAAAACTAATTTTCCATGTTTATGCCTTTTGGGTTGAGTGATTAAGAAGGCGTACTGCGAGTTGCCTGTCATTGCATTGTTCATTTTAATTTCCATCCGAGTTTAACCCGCATCGACATGTTTTATACAACTAAATGTACTCTTTAAATCTTTTTTCGCGCAATTATGTTGTTTTTGATATCTTATTAGACCAACAACTTCCGACCTTATTGTTACCTTGACATTAAACGGATACTTCACACATGTCTTTTAGGCCATACTGAGATGTCACGGACCAAGTGACAATAGTCAAATACTTGATACTACTGTTTTACATAGTGTACAATGAAACATTATAATTTCCTAAGAATATGATATAGTACATATCAGTGGTGCTAATCAGTTCACTTCAGGCCTGGCCTGAGGTGATATGTGTGTAAGCTACATTTTTAAATTTTTGCAATAGTCACAATATTTCATTTTAGTATCTTACAATTCTTATGTTTAGACAGTTTTTAATCTTATAAATAAAAGATAAGATTAGAACTACTGATATGGCTTTTAGTTAACTCTACAGTTGTTGCATCATGTATATACTCTCTTCAGTTATTCAGTAATAATGTTGTTTAAATGTCAGATACATCTTCATATATAAATGTGAAAACATTTATATTACATACATAGGTTATTTGGTTGATCTACCAATACACTAGGTTACAAACAATTGAATCAACACATAATCATTCTCAACTTAAGTGGTCAACCAATGGCTTGTCACTGAATAAAACGTAATTCATTATAGCTCAATAACTACTAACTTATACGCAACAGCCACACATCTACCTACACTCACACACCCACTTACTCACTCACTCACTCACTCACTCACTCACTCACTCACTCACTCACTCACTCACTCACTCACTCACTCACTCACTCACTCACTCATTCACTCACTCACTCACTCACTCACTCACTCACTCACTCGTATTCAGATCACCTACCTAAGCCCAACTCATACAACTCTTATTCACACAATCACACTTACTCATTCATTCATGGTCAACCAATGGCTTGTCACTGAATAAAACGTAATTCATTATAGCTCAATAACTACTAACTTATACGCAACAGCCACACATCTACCTACACTCCCACTCCCACTCAATCACTCACTCACTCACTCACTCACTCACTCATTCACTCACTCACTCACTCACTCACTCGTATTCAGATCACCTACCTAAGCCCAACTCATACAACTCTTATTCACACAATCACACTCACTCACTCATTCACGGAAATCATGTACTATGTTTTACTATAAATGTGTTCTTTGTATCATATTGGATTTTCTACAGTCTCTTATAATTAAAATTTGAATGGCCATTTACAGATGTTCTTCTACATGTGTTTTTATATCTTGTATTTATTATGTTGTACATGTAAATGGATGAGACTGAAATAAAATAAAATATATAATATATTTTTCATAATTAGGAATACAAGGAGTGCGTGACAACCGTTTCGGAGGCATTTGTAACGATTTGTGATAAACATTCCGTTGATGATATCTCGTATTTGAGACTACAATAGTACTACAGAACAAAGGGAAAATATACCTTAATTGGGTATAAAACAGTCAACGTACCATAAAACAATAAGAAATAAGATGAAACCACTACATTTTAAAACGCGTCGAAAATTGAAGAAGGCGAACAGATTCGAAACACTAACAATTATATGGGTTACCATTCATTCATGCTGCATCAGCAATAAAATAGTTTAACATTCTGATTTTACAATCAAGACTTTTCATGAAAATAATTCACCTGTTATGAAAACGGACCTTGTTTATTTATTGTATCCAATTAAAAAATGCAAACATGTCCGTTTATTCATATGTTTAATTTCATAACAATATATACCCAAACCCATTTTAATAAAGTTTTAAAATGTTAACAGAACAGAACAGAACATATCTTTATTTAACTCAAGTTACAATTGCAACATATGAGTATACAGAACAATATTGTCATATAAACATAATTTTCACATAACATGGTTGGATAAGATCTACTAATAAAATAAGTAACATACATTTTCCTAGGAAATAATTATTTAGGGAAATGGAAAGGGGGGGTGTCCAGTTAATTTTTTACCTAGTTATTGGACTTTAACATGGGCGTAGTACAACACAGTATTGTCTACTGTTTGTGAGTTACATTTGTTGGGCCAAGAATTAAATGATCCAAAGTGACACTCTAAATAGTGTATGACCCTAAGTGATATAATTTTGAAACATTACTGATTGTTTAACCAACTATTGACAATAAGGGTCATCGGTAATCTGAAAGAATTTCTTAATTCTGGACTGATGTGCCCAACGCATCTTAAAGTATAATTAGTTGTTGTTGTGGCGTTTCAGATTTATCAGCAATATCGTCGTTAATTCTATCCGTCGTCATTGTTGTCTGCATAATGATAATGATAATGATGGGGATAATGATGATGATAATGATGATGATATTTGAGATGATTACGATGATGATGATGATGATGATGATGATGATGATGATGATGATGATGATGATGATGATGATGATGATGATGATGATGATGATGATGATGATGATGATGATGATGATGATGATTTATACAAAAACAGTTCCAGTACTATCTTAGAAATTAGAATGTTCACACTTAGAATTGTTATGGACTAATTGGGATCTGCCTCTTTGAAAATATTGTTGTTGTACTACTCTGCAGCGTAGTTAAAGGAAAGTATGGTTTCCTCATGAGTTATTCCCCCGAGAGTCCAATTTAAAAAGTCTTAGCATAATATACCATAATTTGTCGCATTAAACTTAGTAATAGTTTATTGAAATTATGGCTTTTTGCATCTATGATCCGGTGTTATAAGCATTACTTACACAGCTTTCCAACTATTTAGACGTGCATATAATGTACGGCTGTTCCGGTCCGTTGATCCGCAGTATAATTATTTCCTTGTGTTCGCGTGTACATGCTTGAATGAACTTATCCATTAACAAAGCGCTAATCGGGGAGCGTCCTTCAGTTCTATAGTTTCTATCATGATATTGACTTTTAGCCACTCGTACTTAGGAGTATTGAAGAATGGATAAGGTTTTCTCTTACTTGCATTTCATTTCTTTCTATTTTTTAGAGGAACTTTGGAAAAAAGGAACAAAGGCAATTGTCATTCAATGATCGGTGTGTCAACTAATTAAACGTTTTCATTGATATTCAATGCACCAACCATTCTTTATGCAGAAGATTTTGATTTTCAAGTTTTGTTTAATGCTTAATTAGGAGTGCATCATGCATGTATTCAAGATAATAATTAATTTTATATATTTCAAAGTGAGCAACCACTTTTTTTATTAAAAAGGAAATAGTCAATCTTAATGAAAAGAAACACTTTATTAGGATATTTGTGTAAGTGGCAAACATTTCTGTAAGAAAACCATGCTGTACGAATGGAATTTCATGTCTGATTATTACTTAGTTTTTTAAAACTTATAGCTGAGAATGCTAGTATGGTCTCTTTAAAATACCACCATCGATAAGCATTCATGTTCTTCTGATCGCATAAGGACGTTTTGCAAAGTTCCTGTATACCGAGAAATAAATTTGCACTGCATAACTTGTTTGAGAAATGAGATTGTTCTTCTTAAAAAAGAAATGTTTTGACAACTGGTCAACTGGTTTATTGTTAATGAGAAGTGTTCGCTTGAAACTAAGTGATGTCTTAAGTAGATACACAGCTAAACTATACCATGAATTTGAGTATGTTCTTGAAATACTTTTATACAAAGACAATCCGTTTCTGCTTAAGAGTTCGTTTTAGAAGATTCAGTGATAACTCTTATCTTTAATCTTTTGAACACTTCGAAACAATCCCCACAAGATCTAAAAAAAGTTCTTATGATTGACCTAGACATTTGTAATCATATATCTATACAGTCATATGCTATAAAACGTTAATTATCTAAAAGTAATTGTTTCTTTTAATGGTATTTACTTAGAAGTTTGATATTTTATCATACTAAAATGTTATATAATCTTCATCAGTATGTTATGAGTCCCAAACCTTTTAGCTCACCCAATCACAAAGTGCTAAGTAATAGGGAATTTTGTCGCCTGTCTGTCTGCACATGCGCTTGTTCTTATGTAAATGTTTTTCTTCTCACTACCTCTCCTCCTGTACTGGTTCACAGTGTTTGTTTGATTAAATTCTACGCCATTTACTTTGGGTGACCCTTTTTCAGTTTTAAAATCGTTACGGGCCATTGTAAATGCATGTCACTGGAACTAAATATAGTTCTTACTACTGAAAACTTTAAACACTTTTTCTCAGAAACAAAAAGGCCACGGATTACATATTTGGTGTGTTTTATCGTTTTGTGGCTCTCTATTGAGTGTTGCATATCATGTCCCTAGCGTCAAAACTAGCTAAGCTCCAAGGGTAAAATTATTCATATACATGTAGACTTGTATAGTAGATCCGGAAAAATAAACTATGAAACAGTACGTGAAAATAGTTTACTAGTTGTTGTGAAACATTGTATTGTAGTATTCTAAATATTGTGTTCATAAAATCACACATAGGGTCAAAATTTGCTCCTCCCAAGTTTTCTTGCTGTCCTGGTATGTAGTTCGAGTAAAACTATTGTATATGCAACCACACGAGAGGTTTTCTAAATGGGATGTAACATATAATCGTGGTCTTTGAGATATAGTTTGTTGTTAATGTTTGTTTTTGCATGACGACGAGGTACATTTGTATAAGTCTGATTAAACTGTCTGTCTGTCTGTCTGTCTGTCTGTCTGTCTGTCTGTCTGTCTGTCTGTCTGTCTGTCTGTCGGTCTGTTAGTCTGTCTGTCCGTCGGTCCGTCCGTCCGTCCGTCCGTCTGTCTGACTGTTTGTTCAATTTGCACAATTTGTACAATTTGTTCATTATTCAATTGTATGTAGCGGAAACTTAAGTTAGTGATTTATAATCGTGTCTGTTGAGCATGTTCGCGGATATCTCAATATAGTTGTCACAATGATTGAGTGTTTGTTACTGCTGAAGTCTGCCTAATATTTAACAAATGTTATCTTAAGCGCCAAATAAAAGTTTACCTTAAGAAGACATCGGATAGCGTGTAATACACATCTACTTCATGGATGTTTAATAGTACTGTTACTTTATCAAAAATATTATCCAAATATTCAAATGCCCTGACTCAAATGTTCACCATATAGAGTGGTCATGTAGCATGTACGACTTATGTCCCTGGGTCAAAGGTCAATGTCACACTTAGAGATCTTTTATAAAGCGTGTCTAGGTCAAATTGCAGGTTGTTGAATATGTCAGCATTTTTGTAATGGTATTGACATGTTGACAACTGTCATCTAATGCCCCCCCCCCTACTGAAGCACGCATTCTTTTTTACCCTATGCCATTATTTTCACAGAAGTGTGTACATATTAAATAAAATTTTGTTAAGAAAAATTCTAACTTCAAGCGATTAAATTTAAACTTCAAATGAGACATCACCATGACGTGTCAAAGTGCAAGACACTTTTTTTTCATGTATACACAAGTAATACACAAATGCTTGTGTTACTTGCCTTTGATTATTGCTTACAAAGCATAGCCCATACTATGTTCTTAGTTTGTGGATCGAACGTTTACAGCTAGTCTCAACCGCCTTACTTGAAATTTCAAATAGTTCCTTCCTCATCATAATATGCGAAATATATTTACTCAGCCGAACTTATCAAGACAAGAACGTCAAGAGAATGGCTTAATTCTATTGTAAACAGTGTGAACAGTTTTATTGTGGAAACATTGTTGATACACATGGCCAGTTGTTTGCTTAAGATACGGCAAAAGGAAGGCAAGATAAAACCAAAGAGTCAGTTTTAAAATGTTCACTTCTGACACCGTTTAAGTATGTAAAACAAATCATGATATAACGTTAAAAATGGAAGAGAGTTGGAAACCCAATTTCTAACAACGTTTAGACGTTAAATAGCTTGGCTAAACACTGAAGGGCAATAATTGTTAGATAATTCATTAAATATGAACATCCATTCGCTAATCATAAGAATTTATTGATGATTTGGCGGATGAGTTTGTCTGCAACATAACGAGCCCAATTTTTCGGCTTAAATGCATCAACATTATGGAAACTTATAAATATTTAACAAAAATTGTGGATATCCACTCCGACAATTGTTTGAAACCAATATGCAACATTGTAACTAAATACGTCTTTAACATCTACGTGTACGATTTATATAATGCATACTTGTCCATAAAGATAATTGTATGCGCAAACGACAACACTTATATGTTCCCGATACTTCAATATGTATTTTTTATGCTTAGTTTTTCTTAAAGATAGTATTTCATAATTTCATCATAACTACCAATTATCCGAAATTCAATCTGGAATGAATAAGTATAACAAGAACAGAACAAGTCTTCATAATCTGTCTTTTGTCATAAACTGCGATGAAAATGCATATGCTTTTGACTTCATGTTAGCAAACATCCATTAACTAATAAAACGTTTTCAATAAATATCGAAAAACATTAACGGAAAAACAACTTAAGATTCGTTTGTAGGGACGGTAATTTAGGATTTACACGAGCTTCTGAAATGCTTCACTCTATCATTAAGGTTTTGAGACGTTTATTCAAGATCAAGAGAGTCAAAAGCCCATGTATACAAAGAAAGCGTACAATGTTTAAAGTAAATAGATATGGTTATACAAAGTAATTCTACGTTTTATTGCAACAATACATACATTTATAATATTGTAAAAAAAATCCAAAAAGCGTACGCACGTGCGTATTGGTGTATGCCCATTCATCTTCCCTTGACATTCTATTTAATTGAAACATGGGCTATGTTTATATGACTCTGTACTGATTGTATTCGCCAATAAACGTGTATGTCTGTCTGTGAGATTATTCGCGTAGAGCGTCATTTGTAGCTTGTCACGTATGTTATTCAATAGCCTTACAGGCCTTTATCGCTCCGATATAAAGGCGCACTAACTAAAGCTGTTTATTTTTAACAAAGCAAAATAATAATAGCAAGGTTGATTAATCTTAGCTAGCTTTGTTATTACTTTATTTTTTAAATTCCACCATACATTCACGTTGTAACATTGTTATACATTTAATTATTGCTGTTGCTGATCACAACATGCGTTTTTAAGTTAAAAAAACATCCTAACATTAACGTTAGTAAGTGTGTGGAGAATGATTCAACCGATCATTTAATTAACATCAAGGTATTCAACCCATCATAATCAATGTTTAGAACCTTACAAATCATATTATTACACATATGATTTTCGAGCATTTATCCATTTTGGAATATGAACTAAAACATTATTTGTAAATATCTCTTAGAATTTTTTTATTGATTTGGTCCACGATTCGATGAATTATTATTTCACGAGCGGTATTACTATACAATAGATTTGTACACTCGCTTTTAATCAGATATTTGATTAAAATAAGTTTGTGTTCGTTCATATCGTCATAATAAAAGAATAATATGCAAATGAAAATCAAGATTGTTCGCATGCTTCAATTCGTACGGGCAACAGGAGTAATCCAGAAGTGCCATAGGGTCATAAATGAATGGTGTTAATGCAACTTTATAGTATATGTTCTCAAATAACAATGCACGAAATTATTTCAAGGTATTATATCAAGCCGTTTTTTTTATATAATAATTAATGTAGTGTTGTGTTTTAGAGGCCTTTGAGTGTCTGTTTTGTATTTACAACTTTTGCCTGCTCTCAAACAGCAATGTGCGAAATTTCCAGTTGATACATTGAGCCATCTACGAGATTTTTATAATTATTTAAGTGTTTCATTAGAAGTGACTTGGAGTGTGTTAATTGTATTGACAATCTTGGCCTGGTATACATTTTGTATCAACAAATGATTGAGAAAGCGCATAGAGAATATATTGCAAAATCTCGTTTCATTTTAATTAAAGCCGACTTTTTTTAGCTACATAGGAAAATAAAAAACTAATTAAAACACAACAGTTAAAATAAATGATATGTTTTTCATTTCCGTTTGATATTCACAATATTCTATTTAGATCTATAAAGTTATAATGTAATATGTTTAATTGTTATTGAACTTAAGAGTGCAAAATATAATAAACAATCCCAATAAAACTGTAAATATTGAAGAAATAGTTAATATGGATACTCTCATTTTGCACCATCTCTAAGTTCTTTATCAATATATACATTTTCGCATGAATCCATTTAACACTTTTCCAGTTGTGCTTTACAAAGTAAAACAACAGTTTTGTAGTTACTTAGTACTCTGTAAGTATATCAAATTTAAGTTTAATCATTTCAATTCTAAAATTATTAAGTGAACAAGAAAATTAACAAAGGGAAGAAAGACTTATGGTATTTTTTCTCTGCACTTCATCCCAACGCCCATTCAATACTTATTCGGTAACGCACAAGAAAATGACAGTCTGAAGTTACATTCTGCACAGAAAAAATAAGCTAAGGACAATAACGAAACAAAAACAGTCGATAGACAAAGTTTTGGTTCATGTACATTGCACATTCACTCAATTTTTTCTTTCAATATAAGACGTTTTATTACAATAAATTCAACACGTATGAACGTATATCTTGCACGTGTATATTCATCAAGGGCAGAAATGATAATTACTCTGTAAATACTCACTCGAGATTTTCTTTTAAAATCGTCTATCAATATATGCAGGTTCTTTTTAATAACAATTTTCAGAATTATTATTTACAGAAGAAACGGGCTTTATTTAATACCTTAAATGCTCTGGGGGAAATGTTCTGTAAATAAAACAATTTTGACTAAAGGGCAATAACAATGTACATCCTGAAGAAAGAGTTATGTTTCTTGTACTATTCACTTCCATTTACAGCCCATAATTATTATCTCCCCTTATTCTTCCGATACCATAATTCTCGAGATACCGTTACGTCACATATATTACAAGAATAACAGCTCGTGCGAAAATTTCATTGTCCGAAAACTACGCCATTTTTGTAGGACCTCGTCTTTCTAAGCAAATACAAAAAAAAAAGATGCGTAATAAGCAGGTATATTGCTGAAAATCATCATATTCATGCTAAATTATAACAAACAATATGTAAATCAGTACCATTTGACCCAAATTTACTTTTGAATCCGATTTGGAATTAAGTTGTCGTTTGTTTACACAGAATGGAAGTAACTAAAAAATCAGGTCAGTATTTTTAGGCGCTTAAAAGTATATGTAATGTCAGAAAGTCTACGCTAAATCATGTTCACTTATGTGCATAAAAATAAATTAAAATCCAATTTAAGGATTTAAACTTTTTATTCAAGCTTGGTTGCACTGAAAAATCACTGAAATCCGTTTACTTAATTCGGTGTTGTCAAATCATTTCCGGGTATTACCGGCACGTAGTGCAGATCTAATGGAAAAAAAATATTGAGTAATGTCTGAGCCACGAATGGCAATTTAATCAAAATAGTTTTACATTATTTCAACTGATTTGTGTGCTAGAAAAAACTGTCGAGTCCGTGCCATTCAGCGAACCAGATTGTTGAGTTTATGAGCATAGATATTTATAACTTCGTTTAGAGGGGATCGATCATTGAAGCTTTTGATCAAAAGTTCAGCATGCAACATGCGAGCTTCACATGAAACACATTTTAGAATTTAGGTAGCATTAATTTTGCCTTTCAGCCCGTCCCCCAAAAGAACAATGCTAGAAAACGAAAATACAATCCAGAAAGCCTGCTTCTTGCTTACAAGGCAGTTAAAGAAAAGGGTCTAAAAATTAAAACTGCTGCGCGCAATTTCGGAGTTCCGACTCAGACATTGAGGGATTGCGTTAAGGGTCTTGTAAACACAGAGAATCCGAATGAACGATGGAGAGCTATGACACAAGAAGAAGAAGAAACCCTAATTGAGCGCATCACAACGTTGTCCCAGTTAAGGTATGTTATAACGAATGCCAAACTTAAACAGCTGGACGGCGAGTTGCTATCTGGCAGAGCATTATAGTGTATTCATTATTTCAAGAATTTAGAAATTTCATAAACACAATCTCCTAGACAAGCCACATTTTATATTATAAATTGACGAAACTGGAATTCAGCCTGAACACAGACCACCCAATGTTATCGCTCCCGTCGGCAGCAAACCACAGGCCATAACATCTCCCAGATCCATAACAACAACAACAACCATTATCGCGTGCGCTAATGCCTCAGGAAACTCACTCCCGCCCTATTTTGTTTTCAAAGGCAAAATGTTTAATCCCGAGTTGATGAAAGGTACGTCTCCAGGAGCCAGGGGGGGTCATGTCAGACTCCGGATGGTCTAACGGTGATGTATTTCTGGAGTGCCTGTAGACGCACATCCTTTAACACGTCCTTGCCCGTGGACCGCAGCAGTCAGTTCTTGTTATCTACGACGGCCTCGCATCTCACGTGAACGAAGAGCTGATTGATTGGGCAAGCAAAATTCGGGTGGGGGAGGTTTGTTTGTGCTACCACCCCACATATCTGATGTGCTTCAACCCTTGGATGTTGGTACCTTTGGGCCTTTTAAATAGTACTACTACAATGAATTCGCGTCTTTCATGAATGCTCACATGGGGCAGAAAATAACTCGTTTTGACATGGCAAAGTTAGCATGTAAAGCATACCTAAAGGCAATGACGCCACCCAATATCCAGCAAGAAAACGCCCAGCAGTCCACTACCATCCACGAGTGGTCTTCAAATAAATCGACCCGATGTTTCCATGGAGACGGATACCGATGATGATGAGCTGGACGACACAGTACCGTGCTGCGTTTGCAAGCAGATTACACCTCCAGACTAAAGTCTCCATCCACATTTGAAGATCGTCAACTGGGCACAGTGTGATAAATGCGACGGTTGTGTGCATCTAGCTTTCTGCACAACCGTTCGTGTCGTCAGGCGTCAGTTGGAGTTTGGATGCCCAAAATGCGTGGATAAACAAACAAATCAGCAAAAAAGTCACATTTCAGTTTTATTTATGTTTTAAATATCGTTATCATATATGTTACTTTTACTGTTTGAAACCGTTTTGCATTATACAATGTAATAGATTAACGAAATTTGCAAGTTACATACGTTGATTAAATTTTAAATTGAGTTTTTACAACTGGATTAACTTTCACGAGCCGACCCGTAGCGAGTGAGTCATTTTTGTGACGTCAGCACTAGGTCAATGAAAAGAACGCTATCGGGAGAAGCGCTTGATGTACGCAGATCGTCACGGTCGAGTACGTTCAGGTAGAGGTCACAGATTATAACGTTGATGTTTGATGTTATTTTGGTTTTTAAATTAAAGTTGAATATTTTTCCCATATTTTGTTGCGTTTAAAAAACTTGTGAGTTCAAACTATAGCTCACAGCATCCGTTGTAAAGTCTAAGAAGAACGGTATCTTAAGAACAGAGCATATATATCCCGCAGAAGTGGCGGGACGGACGGAAGTCTGGTAATACGGAAGGTCGGAGTGACAGACAATTCGATGTCTAAACGCCTACCTTCGGGTCATACAAATCTATTGAGATGAGTTGTGATTAGTCAAATATAAGATGCTCATATTCTCATTTAACACTATCATGTACGAAATTTATCTTATTAAATAATGTACACAAGTGATTAGTCTTTTCTGAAACAGGGTAACCGTGTAAAACAAGTTGGGCAGTAACCACATATTGAAGCAATGTGAATAATTACACCGTTTGCTAGACTATGTAGCATATTCATAAGTATCTCATGCATCAAACTTGCGAAATACGGTCTCGTTTGATTTTATTACCATTACAAACAATACGGTTTTTAAGAATTAATGAAAATAAAGAAATAAAGACAAAGGAGTTTTACTATATGTAACACTTGAACATTGACCTCATCACATAGTCATACTGTGAAGATTAACTAATGCATTGTTGTGTTTATCACGACATCCTTTCGAATGCGCTATTAATGTTTTAATATTCATGGAAATCAAATCCCAAGGAGTAGTAATAATTATCTATGAAATGCATTTTTTTATTAATTATAATTTACGAAGAATTTCTTGCGTTCATAACAATATCCGTCGATTGTTGAATAAAAAAACCTTAATTTGACATTATATTGACGTATAAATTACCAAGTGTTTGCAAGCTTTACTTAGTAGCTTTTGATGAATTCGTATGCTTCATTCATATTTAATTGAACGTAGGTAAGGTGTCATAATATGCAACACTATTAGGAGTATTAGGAATATTTAGGAGTTCACAACAAGATGCTTATCAATTCCAGAAACTTACAAATGAAAGATATCACGTCGTTTTAGTTTGCTTAAATCCCTTAATATATATAAATGTATACGGCTAATCTAAATTAAAATTAAGTAATAACATTTTCAAAATTAAGAATAACAGCTTCAACTTTGAAAAGTGACAGTTGATGACACATTAAACATCGTATTCCACTGCCTTTCTGTCAACACAGATATGTTGGTAGGTGCTCAACTTGTACTACAAATATCAAAGTTTGTTGTAAGTGTTCTAGTTACTTGCTTTAATTCTAAAGGCAGTGTTGTATATAAATGTAGCAGTATAAAGTAACAATTAAACAAATATTAAACCAAAAACAAAACGGGATGAAATTATGTATTGGTCTTAAAAATGTCTAGAGTAAAGCCAGCTTCATGTTATTTGACATTCCTTGCTGTTCTTGGATTCTACATGAACCAGTCATATGATTATCAGCCTGTCCTCCTTACAGACAAAACTTTGTGATAAACGGATACATCTAAAGCCACACATGTACTGTTTTCGATATTACATTATTTTATATAGATCTTCTTTACTATATCGCAGTATTGTATTATGCACTACTTTTAAATATCCCATTATTTTACCATGCACTATGTGTCCTAACTACAGATAAGCGCCCCAACTTGTGACACTTGCTTACTTGCAAGCTTCAGTGAGGACTTGAACATACATATTTTGCACTTGCTGCAACCGTTGATCATTGATAAGTGTTGCCATTTTTACCCATGTGAGTCATGTTTCCAAAGAAATGTAATGAAATATGATGTGATGGTAATCTTATGAACATTTGACATGGTTACAGAGTGCATTTATATTATCATGGTTGTCTATCGCAGAACTTACCATGGTTACCTAGTAAAATTTTTTTACCACTGTGGCCTTATGTAAAAATTTCTGTGGATACATAGTGCAATCATGTTACCATGGATTCCTAGTGCAAAAATGTAACCACCGATACCTGATGCATTCTTGTAACCATGTATACCTAGTGCAATCATATAAAACAGATGGGTACTTTGTGCAATCATGTAAACATTGATACCTATTACAATCATGTAACCATGAATACCTTTTCAATCATGTAAAAATGTATACTTTGTGCAATTATATAACCATGAACGGCAAGTTGTCTATTAGACAATTACAATATGGATTAAGGCGCTGGATGAATGCTCTAGAGTGAAATCAGGGGAGGACACACTTTTCAAAGAGATCATACACGAATATCTACCATATATATTATACCTTGAACGTAAACCTGCTAAATCTTATACATGAAAAAAGCCCATTTCATGTTTTTATGAGCTTTGAGAAGAAATAAAATCACTGAATTATAGTGAGTTTTTACAGGTCCTAATTACTAGTTTGTATATTTGTGCGTTTTATTTTACATGGGCTCGATCAAAATCATTTATTTATCAATACAATGTCAATTTCTTCCTGATACACCAATATGTGAACATTTATTCTCTGTTCTGATTATGTTTCATTACACAAAATGCTCTTCATGAACAATGTTGTAGATAGAAGTGGTTTATGCAATGTTTTACTCAGAATTAAATCCTTTTTGATTTTTCCAATGGAAAGTATATTAATTTTTCGACGGCTTAAGTCTTAGATTTGTTTTGTGAATACGGGCCTTGGATTAACTGTCTTGATTATCTTTCTATGAACGCATGGTGAAGTCCTCTAGGAAGAGCAGTGCTGCGGTATTGATAAAGAAACTTACAGACCGCCTTGCTTAAATGCCTTGATTTCTATGTACAAATGGTTAAATCCTCTAAGAAGGTAAATCAATTTAAAGGCCCTGCTTAAAGACATAGATTACCTTTCTGTGCAAACATGGTTACGGCCTCTTTGAAGGTAGAGCAGGGCTCCTGTTGTTTTTTTTTAAGAAACGTAAAGGCCGTTAAAGGCCCAGCTTAAAGGCATGGATTACCGGTAATCATTCTATGGTGCATGGTTAAGGCTGCAGTTTAAAGTAGAAAACTAGATTTATAATTTCATAAATAATATATAACATTAGAATTATTCTAATAACGCATTTCCGGTAAACACAAAATATTCCAAATTCAACACAAAACAATATGCAGTAAGCATTAAGAGGGGATTTAAATAAAGCAAAAATAATAATGGAACTGAAAGTAAAATGACATATTCCTAACACCACAACAGAGCAAGTTGTTATGTATTTGTTTAGTTGCTAACGCTTACAATTGAACTCTCAGGCCCATTTTAAGGTAGTTCTCCCCATCTCAAAGGGATATTCCACAACAAAGATATGGAAGATTCCTATTTGTAGTGACTTCATTGCTTAGTTATGATAAGCCTTTAGATGATATCATTTTTTTTAAACATAAAGTGTTTAAATTACATTGACTTACACAATGAGCGTTCCTTTTGCACAGTATAAGTCCAAAGTGTTCACTAAGTGTTTACGTGAAATACAAATGCATGGTTTGTACATCAACAGCATAGATTGGCTTTAAACTTGAGCCAATTGGTGTTTACGTGCTTGCAGTCACTGACAAACTTTATTTTCGATGAAAAATATCAATCTAAGGATGATAATAGTGACGGTGTGCTTATTCAAGAATTATTTACAAATCTTAAGAAGTCAGACGCTGTTGATTCCAGGCAAGTTCCACCAGAGACCTGAATCAAGATCTCACACACGAGTGGCCTTTCAGGTAGGGAACTCTAGGATATATACATACCTTACACATTCTCATAGCTTTCATGCAATACGACGATACTTTTAAAGCATTTTATGAAAAATGAATAACAAATAAAACTAAATAAATCTTCTAATGCAACATATGGAATGTTAACAATTACATGATTTGTTTATGATATTGATTTATTTGTTAATGCTTTTATTTTGTGACATATAATATTGAATTGTTTTCATTCCGTATAATATTGATTTTTGTTGATAATTGCACTTCGTTATGCTACAATACATGAAACTTTCGCCAAAAGTATGTTTTGTCAGTTAAAGCGTTATCTTTGTTTAAAAAAGAAATACACTCAATATATTAACATACTTTTGTTCCGGAACTGTTTGGTAAGGGGTTGTCCAAGACGTGTATAATCTGACCGACTTAACAGCTAGGTAGAGGATAATGTTAAATTATGACGTATGTATGGTTACCATACTAGCAACATAAAAATACATGCAAATCGGGACGGAAAAAACAAAGCTGGCGAAGGTCTGCGCTCTTTCTCCGAGCGCTTTTGAGTTTAAAGGTGTCATACATGGTACGAAAAGACTACGATTTGTAAAAAAAAAAAAAACATTTGTTCGAGTCAATCACGTTTATGTCCCCTTGATGTATCAGTGGTTCCACTATCGCAAATACGACCGCCACGTATGCATATAGGCCAATGTCACCATCCGTCACGTAGTAAAATGAATTACAAATACGCAGCCGTCGTTGGTTGCCGTAGCTGTGGCATGTCGTCGGACGCGTTTAATTTATTTATTACGCTTTATTGATTGGACGATATACTGAAGAAATGTTCATGGCATTGTTTGATGTTTGTCGTTGAAGCATGACTTTTTGCAAGTCGTGTATTCACAGTGCATACCACTTCGACCGATGAAGTAGATTTCAATTTAATGTGAACTGAAGACAACTGAGCATGTAAGTAAAAAATGGATCTTAATTTCTATATAATTCGAAAATGTAGGGATAAAATAAAAAAAAAATCATTACCAGTTATACAAGTAAACATGTATTTATATTAAGTCTATCAACTGGCATGTTAAAACCTTAATTACATGTGATGTTAACGACCCCTTGATAATAATCAGTTACTTGGTTACTAACTGACGAGTTATTTGACGTTGTAGTGTCAGAGCATACGATTTGTTCACATGTTCCACTCACAGTTCACGTTCAATCTCTAAGGCGCTTTGCAGCTCTATAATCTCTAAGGTTTGAAACCTTTAGTACATGAGATATTGACGACGTCTTGATAACTTTATATTTATGTAACTAATTGAAGAGTTATTGACTTTTGTAGTGTTAATGTACTGATTTCTTTCACATGTTCCAACCACACCAAATGTTCCATTACTGTGACATTTCACTGTGCTGTTTACTTTCATGTTAACTCCTTCGTCGCAAGTTATGCTGATTACGTCCTGATAAGCATATTTCAATTGATAGTCGATCGATGAGTTAGGTATTGGTGAATTGTTCGGGCAAAGCACGCGTTTGCAAGATGAATTGACTTTCCAGACATCATTTGCAAGATATTCTGCTGTTTTATTACCGTTCATATTGAAACCCAGATTTCACAAAATGTGGACAATTGTTTTATAAGTGAATGGAGCTGTGCGCGAAATGTGTTGTTTAAACATTGAGCTGGGTTGCATTTAACGGTTATTTTCAATTAACCATTTGCAAGACATTTTGTCTGTTTGCTTCCAGTTAATCCGAAACCTGACTCGCATGTAAGATTGACAACCTCTGGATACACATGATGACCTTTACTGTCATTGATCGAGTTATTGAATGCCAGGAACAATTGACATTTAACTGGTGTGAAAGATGCATTCATAGCCCATGTGCCGTTCTTTCGACAAAATAATACTTTCGAAAAACTAGGCGTTAGAAACACAAATGTCCATTTAGTAATATCAACTGGATCGCAATTAATGCATTCAACAAGTATTTCCCATTTCCATTTTCAAAACACTTTGAAGGGTTATTTCCGAAAAGTTTGTTATCGTCCTCGCATTCAACAGTTTTATGATCTGTCAGACGCATGCGATTTGTCGTTTGTGGATCCGTGCAGATAACTTTAAACAACTAGGCAACGGTTCCCACCCTTCTTCGAGACAAGTTATGTTTTGTTTCACAACTAAATTAAAGTCCTCATCGAATGTTAGGATGACTATGACCTAATCTAATTTCATTTATGTATGAAACAGTCCAATTCTAAGCTTTATTTAACCACGATTTTTCCGTTGACATTTGGAAAGATCTTTCCACAATTCATTACTTAGACATTCAACTGTAGTGTTCCCTTCCAGTTTAAAGCCTTCGCTACATGCACATTCGTATACCGAACCGTATACTGTTACATTTTGGCGCAACACTTCAGTATCATCCGGAACTGTGATATTGCCACAATTTACTACCTGACAAGACGCACGTGTCCAAGTGCCATTACTCCTACAAGTGATATCTCTTTCGCCTTCATTCATAAATGTCGTATTGCATTCAACTGCTTGGGTATCACCAAATAATATCCCTATTTTGGATATAAATTTTTCGTTGATTACGTCCATTTTGTAACCATAGTCGACCTTTGTGCATTTCTGCCTTTTGTCTCATGTTCCATTCAAGCATGTAACGGCGATATTTTCAGTACATTGGTATCCTTCATTGCACTTCTAGTTAAGCGTTGTCGTATTTCCAATTATGATAAAACGATTGTCGACATCGGTAGCGCCATGACATTCAACAGACTGGCATCTTAACACTAGACAGTCGCCGGTTTTATTATAATGAGTAGATTGTCCCAAAATCAAAACAAAATTGTTAAGGCATTCAAATGCAATATTCTCTCCGATGCTAATATTTTCTGTTTATTATTGTTGTTTACATTCTAGAAAATCGGACCCATTGTTTATATAGTATTGGTTTGCACGTTCTGTATTGTCTCCAAGATTTGTTCGATTGGCAGAAAACATTCGAAGGGCTATTTATCTTGTATCCACTGAACGTTTGTGGTGCATGATTTGTTGAACTGAAGTTCGGCAATAAACTCGGTAATCCATATAATAATACAACGGTAATCTATATAATACTACGAAAATACAAGCTAACATTGACAATTACAAGGCAGTCCATGATAATCTATTATAGTATGTTAAGATAAAATTGTAAGCTACTGGGACAAAAAGCTAAAAGCAAAACTCATGTACAGCGATGATGCATTTATATTTTTTAATTACTATTTGTTATGTGATCGTATATGTAAACATTAACCTGACTGAATATTAAATGACAGACGTTACCAAACGACAATTTGTGTTAGGTCTAGTGTTTGTTATTGAGACTCAAACTTACTACCAGTGCATAAATAAGTTACTTTGTCGTGGAAGAAGGGTGCTTCATATGTGCACTTGTTGTTTATATACAATTCCAGTCTTGTTAGACACAGGTCGTCTGCAGAAGAGATGTTGTTGAATCCCGGCTCCGAAAGAAAGCCTTGAGTTATTATTAGGTTTAAGATAATGATTCTCTGGACCATTCAATCTATTTCTTGTATACCTGTATATGTACGTTTGAATGCAAAGATCTTAAGTTTTAAAACCATCTTGTATGTAAAACAATAATAACGATTCGCAATTAATATAATAATCAGTAACATACCCACTTATTGGGTAATTTACAACCATTTATGATTGGTATAGACATACAATTGTCATCGAAGGAACATATGTCATCATAAACAATTATACAGATCTACTTATGGCAATCATGAACTATTTCAAATGTTAATACGCAAATCATAACAAAGTTCTTCATCTTATCTGTTTTATTTCAATAATGTAATGCTACATATTTACCCTTGTCAATTTAAACTATTGCAAGCCCATATTTTGGCCCAACAAACATTTTCATTACAGGCGTTGTATGACGAATCAAGTGTGAATCTGATTAATGTGTCTGATAGCTAAAATTTTGAGGAATTGCAACGTGACTTTATTAATATATGATTATCGAAGATTACAAAACACACAAAAACAATAAAACGTTGTTTATATAACATAAACAAGTGAAATATTGTGTTGCTAATTACAAATCATCAATCGTGAGAATACGGCAAATCCAAAATGATAATTTACTGTATATACAATTTAACTGCACGCGACACGTCGTCTTGATATGATGAGAAAGTGTAGAATTTTATTTGAAAATCCCGTAGTGCACAATAACAGGCAGTGGGCTTACACGTAGATGTACAGTGACTACATGTCGCATGCTTGTACGGTTTTCTGATTCCTGGCCTGCTTCTTGTCCTAGTGTGACCGTATACAAGATACATAGCAAACTTGTGTCGAGGGTCTTACCAGTATGGCAAACTGGAATAATTTTACAATATTTTAAACGGTCTCGTGATTAGTAGGTTTTAGCGAGTGTTCCCGAAAATCGCCAAATGGCAATCGGCCAGAGCAGACGTTTAAGACGGTTTACGGCGAATGATGCCAGATACAGACAACGACACAAGTTTTTTTAGTGCCCAGTGTGAGGCAGCGCACAAAGCACCTTGATTTAAAGGGTTTGTTATAATTTAGTGTGGCATCGAACCTACTACCATGAGTTCTTGAACAAGTATTTTAATACATTAAATACGTAAAGATAAAAAATCCAAAATTGTGTTTCTTATACTCTGCACTTCCTCTATATGTATTGTATCCATGCATTAAGTTGTTAAATGACTTAAGACGAATGGAGTTAAGCTCTGAACAAGGGGAAAACTGTGTACATGTAAATCCCGAAACGATACGGTCATTATACTATTATTTTCCCATTAAATGTCTTGATCATTATTTGAAGTTTCTTTTGAACTCCTATAATATTCCTTGACTTATTCTACGCACGAGAAGCGTGACGGACGGAAGAACGGACGGACGTGGCGATGTATACATATAAATAAATAAATAAATAATAATAATAATAACTTTATTTCACGAAGATAACACATTAAGAAATAACATATCTTTTTTACAATCTGGTCTTCAAAAACGCAGTATGTGTAAATATAACTCAACAATGTCTAGCATACTGCAATCAGCCTTTAAATAATTAAATAAATAAATATATATATATATATATATATACATCAATCGTATATACGTATATACTTACAAATTTCATAGACGAGTTATATAATGAATGGTATGAAATGACAACGAGTGTCATATCATTTTAATCTCATTCAATAGGATTTCAAATACATCATTATAAATAAATTATAACGGACAGTTTTTTGCATTTCTTGACGTCACTTGCCGTTGCAAAATCCTGTCAGCAAAATAACGTTACGCGTATGTCCATGCAAACATAATGAAGCCCAAGAAAAGGATTAAAATGCTATATTATACAGTTTTAAGATAAAAATTATTTGTAATGGTTATACTCGATCGAAAACAAGTATTCGCATGCTTTTCGAGCAAACGAACGGTTTACAAAATAAAATAAAATAGTACTTGTGGTATTCAATAATAATTTTACTTTTGCAATAATGCTGCATGGATTTGATATTGAAACATAAAGGAGAATATTAAATATTATAGCGAGGTAATTGCACCCAGTTAGCCAAGAACATATAGAATAGCGCTATTGACTTTTGCAATAAATAAATTGAATAAGCCAAAGCTCACTTACGAAGAGTAAGGGGAGAAATGACTTAATTGCAAATGCAATTTGAACACTTACGGCGGCTGCCGTAAAACAACTTCATGAAACTAGGTCAGAACGTTTGTCTCAATGATACATCGCTTGAGTTGAGCTCAAAACTGGTTTATCATCAGCAGCATCAACAGCAGCAGCAGCAGAGCAGAAGAAGAAGAAGTGAATCCCTTGACCGGTAAGGTCGTTTCGGGAAATAAGGGCCGACGATACAGAAATCCTCTTCCAGTCAGGTCTGTTGTGTGCTGCTGAGAGAGGTTTACCCATGGTAAGAGATGTACACTCATTAACATTGTTCATTCAGCTTTTCTTCCGACGGCTGCGACGTCGACCTCCGTCTTACATGCCCAGGAGAACAGTCTTGCACAGTCTAGTGACGTATCCAAACCAAGCCTGCTTTCGTCGTTTTACGGTCGCTGGTAAAGGCTCTTGAAAATAAAATTCACGATGTATTTAAAACAATTTTACTGTGTTAAATAAAATAAAAAGTTTGTGAAACATGCAACATTTATCGCCCAACCTTTAATTGTGTCAAAACATTTTTCCACATGTTATTCCGACCGAATTTGAAACTGGGTCTCATATAATCAAAAATAGGTCAAAAGATCAAAGAAGGGAGGGAAAAGCTTTTTAACACAATAGAGGCCACACTCATTACACAATATTCATAAAACTTGAAGAGAACATTTGTACAATTTATATCTCGGTCGAGTTTACAACGAGGTAACGTAGGGTAAAAACTAGGCAAGTATGTCAAATTTTAACAAAGCCTGTAAACACTCTAGAGGCTAAATATTTTGCCCGATTGTCCTCAACCTTTTTGTTTATGTTTGATCTGATAAGTTCGCCGACAAGAGGAATATGGTACCCGTCAATTGAAAAACATGACAGTCATTAGGGGTGTAGTTTTCGTTAAGTGACTTTATTGAAACCATTTGAACGCCCGGGAAGTCGCTTGTTTTACCTACTAAAACGTGCTCAGAACATTTTATATCATGTTCTAATTTTATTCTTGAGCAACATATGAGTGTAAGAAGAGCTAGAATTCATTAATGGATAAGTAGCCCCGTCTGTTTTTATAAACAAAACGACAATGTCACAGACCTCAATCTACGGTTTGAGGCCTCTACAACGCTCAAAATCAACGAAAATTTCGCAAAATATTTCGTAAAATAAAGTTGACACCTAAACAATCAGTGTTCCTTATACCAATAGTACGGAAGCCATGGAGGGCCATTTCTCGTTACTTGTTACGAGTTATTTATTATTACTTATTAGTTATTACTTATTTGTTATGAGCTACTATCTTACGCGGCAATCGGCCTTTTTGATCATCGACACTCAAGACGTAGGACGTGAGTTTTCATTTATATTTTGAAGGTGGTTGTAAGTTAGTTGAGCTTATTTACAATATAGTTTTTAGTTTATGCATTTGAAATAAGTGAGGAAAATAAAATTGGAAAAATTTAGGAGTCCGACCATACTTCAGGAAGTCCTAAAATTTCACCCTTTTATATGCCTAATTTTTCGACTTATAAATTGTTAAATTATCTTTAATGTTTGGTTTCAAATCGACGTTCAAAGTGACTGCTGTTCAATATGTTTGTCATTTCTTATCACATATTTTAAAATTATTTAACAAATGCCAGTGATATCAAAGTTAATTAGTGTAAGTTTAAAAAAATACTATTCACTATTATGCATTTATATATATGCTTGCTTGTTTTTCCTCGGACCTGGGTGTAAGAGCACATCGCATTATTCTTTTTAACCATATTATTTAACATTATGTAACAAAGCAAACAAACGACAACACAGCCCCTGAAATTATCGATTGATAGTGACATGGGGCTTTTTACGCACAACTGATTCACATTGCGTAAATTATTACGGTTTTTGTGATGATTTTTATAGTGATGAGAGACTGTTCAGCGAAAGCTAGTTGTTAAAAGCGAAAACATCCGAGGAATAAAAAGACCATGATCAGTGTTAGATAGTTTCCCCTATTATTACTCGCAAATGCTGCGACAAGGAACCAAAATAAATAAATTCGATTTTTTTTTGTTTCGACGATTATTGTGTTTAAGCAGAATGATGGGTTGCATATTTGTCGGATGTCGAAAGTGAAGTCATTCTGATCTCGCGAAACGGGCTTTTTTATAATTGAATAGGAACGGACTTACGTGTTGTTAGCTTTGACCCCAGACACACGATTTAAGAGAACATTTGAAAAAAAAGAGGAAAACTATTTTAAGTTACACATCAAGTTTCAAACGCCTGACCCTTGCGGTTTCAAAGAAGACGATTTTTTAAGTCATCGATATTTACCATGCAAGTCTTTATAAATAATTTTAGTTCCGAACTGTGTAAGTCTACACGTAAATAAATGTCTTCATCCTTAGGCATGGCCAGTTTTTACCCAACGGACGGTTTTTAAACAAAACTTGGTGGAGGACAACAATAGAATGATTACATGCCACAAACCAAACTTTATGGTGTTGCGGTTTCAGATAAGAAATTTTTTAAGTGTTTGCTCCATACATATAGAGCAAGTAAACCTCAGGTAGAGGAACATTTTTCACCCCAGGCGATTATTTAAAAACAACTTTAAAACTTCGAAATAACCGAACGATCAACAACAATGACTTCAAAAAAAACTCCATAAACAACTTTTACCTTAAGTCTTATTTTGGAACGGATAGAAGCGATTTCGAATTTCTATGATGATTTTTAAAACATTTGACTTCTTAATTGTTCACATATTTTCACAACTACCACATAAGGTAAACGCTTTAGCCCAATGTCACTCATATTTTTCAATCGACCTCAACTGTTTTCAAACTCAGCAGATGTGCCATTAGAAAACGCGTTCTGAGCAAGTTTCATAAGGGTTGGGTAAACATGTAACTTCCGGAATGTTCAGAAACTGTTCACATAATTTCACATTGCAATCTAGTATTTGAACGCAGTATTGTAATTTACCCAATTGTCATTTAGACCAAACTTCTTATAAAGTTTCGTGAATATTGGGAATAAATATAATCTCTATAGTATTAACAATGTACATTTTGACAACAGACAATGCAGGAACGATGATTAACAATGGGCAAAATGTCATCCCAAAAGCTTACTGCAATCAGTTGTGCTCATTCTATCTAATAAGGGCTCTTGTTAGGTACATCTGTGTAAGCTATGCCAGAGCACTGCGGAAAGGGTTTAGATTCACCGATTTTTTTTCAATAGACTGAGGGCCGTGACGTTCAAAGTAGTTTGACAAAAACGGGTAAACAAAATTTCTTTTTTGTGCGCTTACATACAACATTAATAGACAATAAAAGTGTTTTCATCATAATAATACATAAATAAGTATTCGCAATGCATCTTCTGTAAACAAACGTGTTGCCCAGACAGCGTTTTCATAGGATAAAAGAAAAATACTTATTCAAGTGCGAGGTCAATATGAGTGTATTGTAGTAGTTTTGTCTAAGCTCCCGACATCACTTGGTTTTGAATTGACACATCTCACTGTCAATAGACCAGCTGTCTATAATCTATAATTAATTGTTAAGAACTCTTCTGGATCTCACGAAGTGGTTGAAGTGTGCGGTAATGACATGGTATTAAATACTTTCTTCTGCAGTATGTACAAGGTGAATATTAAATTATTACAATTTTAATGTGACCATAAACAAATGCAACTAATAGTTTGTATAGACAGTGTTTGACTATGACTATTCTTAGTAAGATATCCTTTGTGTAGGTATTCTGATTTTGCGAAACGAATAAGTAAACGAAGGGATTTTTTTTTAATTCAAAGATGATTTTGAAGGAATACAACGGACTTTCTTGACACAAAGCAAGGAGTCCGAGTCTCATTGTAAGGAGTCTCGGACTACCGGACTCCCATTAGTGTCGGACACGGTCGGATAGTCACAAAGCCATTCGACAAAAGATGTCTGCTATCCGCTATCAAAGCTCGGACGCAAAATTAACGGTAAGGCTTTATTATTTGAAATGTTACTTATTAATATGTTAACCATCGTCATAAATTACAGCCTTCATTATTGTGAAATACTTCATATGTTCTATCAATCTTACACCTTACAGTGTATTGTGTATGTGTAGAAACGTCAAATATTCCACACTCGCTAAATGGCGCACTTGGCGTCATACATCGCAAGGCTGACGCTGAAGGTCACGACCAACGCAAAATGTCGCAAAACATACTGCCGCATTCACGAATTGACCGTACTAATGTCGCCAAATTTTACTGCCGCTATATGTCGCAACAACAGCGGTAAATGTCGCATTCATTCAAAATAAGTATTCTGCAGAATAACTGTCATTATTTAAACCCTCGCTTTTCCCGGTAAAGTTTTCCAGTGTGGACCGGAGTGTACGTAAAGTCATTTTTTAACAAACTGTGTAGGCGACCTTTATATTTTTGTTTTATATTGAATGTTAAAGCCATGGGCGTTGAGATCATAGACATGATGATTTCTAAAGGTTTTTGGATAGGAAACTAGGGATATTTTATGAATCATTTTTGTAGAAGACCTATAAAAGAGGCTACATACCAAATATGAAAGACCTGTGTTTTGCGCTTACAGATATGACGATTTTACAGGGTTATATATATACACGTACACTTATAACTGGTGAATCTAATCGCGTGACAAGTTTTGACCCTGTGTGACATAATTTGAAAACACTATTGCAGGGTCTTTAGATGATGCTACAAAATCAGTAATAAAACCTTTAGCCTTTAAGTTTTCGGAAATGAAAATTTAAAGACATTCCATATATTTTTATAAGTGTATATTTAAACCGTGATATTCATGGCCAAGCTCGTTTTTGCACTAGGGAGCATAATTTTAATAAACTTTGAAGATGATACACAACTATGGTACAAACAAAATATTAAACATTTACACCATGGGGTTTCAGTTGATATTATTAGTTAAAAACACTTCAAACGGCCGCATGGTTTAATAAATCAACGGACCGAAACGAATTTAGGAGATTTCTTATTAATATAAAGTTTACACATGGACACACGGGCACGTCATTGACGGACATGGTATACCATAGCTCACCATGAGCACAGTGTGCTCAGGTGAGGTACAACCTATGTATAAAGAACTCCATTAATAAAAATAATTCAGTAGTAATTGTCTTGCTTTTTGTACAGTGGTTAAAAATAAAACCTTTACAGTTAGGCACATACATATAAATGCAGTGAACGAGTACATTACTATCAACTACATGGAAAAATTACACGAACTGTACTAATTTTCAAGACATAATATTAAAAATTATACGCTGGACGGGAGAGACAAATAGGTGCAATTGAATTACCTTGTACCTAATTGAACTACCGTCGAGTGGGTCTCATGAAGGAATTTATCAAAGGGTATGATGTAAATAACCTAAATGTACTTTTTACTAAATATATAGTTGTGTGACTTCGTCACAATATCACAACGTTTATAATCTACCATCATATACATATTTTCACATTGTTTGGAAACATTTTCCAACATAGTTTGGCTAGTAGTTTGTTGTTGGCAAATTATCATGTTTTAATGTATTATTTCTTGTACACCACAGTTGGTTTTACATAATACATGCATACATATGATGGTAGAATTCACATTTAGCACCAGTCATTCCTACCAATCTTCTGCTTACATCGAACCATTGTTGTTATCCATTTTAAAAAAACAGTGTCTTATAAGGTTTGTATTTTTACTGTGTTTATCTTTCAGAGACAAGAAATATGTAACGTTGACAACGATATGAACACGCAATCCAGGTATATGAACACATACATCTGTGAGGTATTGTATAAATTGACAACTTTTATGTGCCATACATTTGCGGTTTATCGTGGTCACATATGTATATTTGAATGTTGGTATGGTTAAGTATATTAATTCTTGGATATACACATATTTATTCTTAGATATACTCACACATTGTATAGAATGGACCAATTTAAATTATAAGAGTTATGAACCGCCCTTATACCTGTTGCTTAACTATTTTAGCGGCGTTAAGTCGTTTGAAAAGGTATTCTCAGATATAAGATCTGCAGCGAAGGAAATGATTCTCCGGATTCAGGTAACTCAACAAATGAATCCGAATAAGTAACATTTCTGCTTTAGTTTGAGAAAAAGCTTTTTGACAAATTATGGAATATCGACTATCAACTTATTTCATTCAAACTGTTTACACAACGTTTAACATTGAATATAACTGATATCAACATATTTAAACGACTATGAAACAACATTATAGAGAACGGGAATTGTCCGGATTTGTTTTGTTTAAAGTTATCCCTTTTTAAGGTTACGCACCATAATCAGTCCGTTTCCTTTACATGTCCAGGTAAAGGTTCCAAAAAAACTATTAAGTAACGTCGAATATACTAATTATGCGGTATCCCACTGTGTTATAAACAAATTCGCACGTTTGCTGTCATGTCTTTTGTATATCCGTTCTTAGGAACCAAATGATAAGCGTTCGCTTGAGGAAAAAACAGCGATCTTTCAGTCACACTTGAGACAAGCGGAAAAGATGTTCAAAGATCAGGATTATCATTTCCGACGTCTGTTGGACGCGAGCTGTTTTCTGGAAGCTCGTAATGCTAGTCAGGTAGATAGAAACATCTGTTCGAAAAACAACTTTTATTGTAGCTCGTCAAAATTATCCCGACACTTATCTTTGTTCATGAACCGTTTAAAAATCGTGACGACTAATATTTTAGTTTCCGTATCAAGATCGCTTAAACTCCACTCAGCTACGGCAATTGTGTCATCAAATTTGTGAAACAAGTACATCAACAAAACGTATGTTATTTAAGCATTTAATATTTAATTCACGAATTTGTGTTTCGACTGCATCTTAAGACCAAGGCTTGTTGAGGCACTCTCGATTATGTTGTCTGAGTACAACCACAATTTGCGATCTTTAGGGGGAGATCACGTGAGTAAGGATCGAACCCGGGACCTCCAGGTCGCTATGCGGACACCGCAAACACTACACAACGGCAATATTGTGCCTTTCATATCAATTTGGACGACTACTAGAACGACATTTTGAAATTTATAATTTATTTATAGAAAACACATGAGATGCACGTTTTCTTCCGTTAATTCGATGATGCATGTGCGAGAACATTGGCGTCTATTTTATTATATCCTATTTCTATCAACAGCAAATAATGGCTATATTATGTGGCACTTGTTTCAGGAAAAATCTATTCAAATGGAACGGGGCTTATATGAAGACCTAATGAAGGAATGTGAAATGTTAAAATCTCAAATATCCACAGACCATTGCAGGTAAGTTCTCCAATAATTATCGGCTGTTATATATGAAAAAACAACATGATAGGCTGGCTAGATCATAGGATGGCGGGAAAACGATAGTTTCCTGTGTTTAAAATAATAAATGCTTGCGTTGATTTTTTAATTTATTGTTTATGTAAATGATTTATACATCAATAATTAGCTTATTGATTCATTGATAACTTCTGAAATAACTTAAGTTTTAAATTATACTATGTGTTTGATACTTGGTATCTTAAATCGAAATATAATGGCTTTTAACTTTAAATGTTACATAATTAGTTTAAATTCAAATTTATAAATAAGAACTAACGATCAATTAAAAAATACATACCTAGTTAACAAAACTTCATTTGACGCTTATTAACAAAATGTGCAACATAAAGGAAAACAGATTGCGCTTGTAATTTAAATGACATCTTTCTAAGAGTCAAAACCTTATCCCATTGTATTTTGCGAACAAGCTTTTGGTCAAGGCTCAACAGACTCAACTTTCTAATGTTATAAAACTGGAAAATGATCTTAAACAAATTAAAGCTGAATTTGAAAGTATGCATTACATGTATTTCTTAATATACGCGGTTTATTTTCAATATAAAATGTTTTCACTTAACGAAAACTTTGAGTTTTCCGTGTTTAGTACAAATTAATACATTTATAATTTTAATGTATCATATCGAGTTGCTAAAATAAGCAACAGCATTTTGTATAAGAGTCTGATTGAGCATTGGTGCGGATGAAGCGTATAATCAAAAACTTGTTCTTTGTTCATGGTGGTTATTATCGATTTCAGTGAACTTCTGTCGATTGCAAAATCATTAGAAGATATGAGAAAGATCTGTGTGAAAAACGAGGAAAATTTTGTGAAGCAATGGGACCTCCTACAACAATCATTAGAAGATATGAGAAATATCTGTGTAAAAAACGAAGAAACTTTTGTGAAGGAAATGGACCTCCTTCTTCAAGAAATAGCACGAAGAGAAGAAGATTTGTCTTTACAGTACGTTGAGCAAAAACTAATAATAAAGTGTTATGTCTTTTCTTTTTACATAAACTTACAGTATTTGTCTTATAAATCAACAGTTTGAAACAGATAGAAATGTTTTGAAAGAGTTATGTCTACAATTTAATGTTATGATGATGATGATGATGATGATGATGATGATGATGATGATGATGATGATGATGATGATGATGATGATGATGATGATGATGATGATGATGATGATGGTGATGATGATGATGATGATGAGGCGGAAGAGGAGAAGAAGAAAACGAAGAAGTAAAATAAGTAGAAGAAGAAGAAGAGGAAGAAGGATAATAATAGTAATAATTACAATAATTATTATCCTCATAACGAATATAATTACCAGTATTAGTGTTATATTCTTTATATTTCTAGGTCCGTGATGTCTTGCAGTAACGAGGACAGAAACAAATGGCAACGACAGTAAATATCGCATTGAAATACTGTATTAATATCATAACGCTGTTAAATTTTGGAATGAACATTATAAATAAACAATTGCTTTAATATGTATTGTCACATTCATTAAAATCGCGATGGTTTAGCTCTATATTGCAGTATTATATTATATATTTTAAACAAATAATGGTCTTATGAACATTACCATATTGGAAACATTTACAGTTAAATTAAAACTATTTTAAAGTATTTTATCTGCACGTGATGCTTGCCATTTAATACAATTTCTACAGAATTGAAACCCAAGAAGAACACATTATCATCCTGAAGAAGAAGAAAAAAATACTGCAAAACAGACTGAAGTAAGATTTCATAGTATCGTCTCTATTTACAACAAAATAAGTTTTATCGAACCTAACTTTTCTAACAATTATTATGCAACATTTAAACCTGAAATATACGAAAACATATGAATACAATACTCCCCAACTGTTGTATCATTGCAGCACATTGAATGAAACTGTCGAGGTACTGAGACGAAAGTCTGATTTGACCTTAGGCGTTAGAAGTGAAACCAGGTTTGGTCATTCTTTTTTATCAAGCGTTCACTTTTGGAATCGCTGTTGCATTGCAAAAAAGAGATTCTCATCAAAGTTTGAATTTGAACATTAAAACCTAGCTTATATACTAACATGTATATTTATAAAGTATAGTTTTCATACATTTCGACATTAACTATATATAATGTTTACTGAAAAAGCATTACTTGAGAATGTTTATATAACACAATAATTCAAAATATCTTTAACCATAAATTTAATACTGTATGATATTCGGAAAATAGCTAAACATACAAAGCGATACCATCTCGCTTGACTCAGCTGATTAGCAAGGTAAGGGTAAACACAATTATGGTACAAAAAATGGATATTATGGTGTCAGCAATATGTCGATTAACCACATGGGTGTACATTTTTTCCGCCACCAGTATATATTAACTATTGATAGTCATGCTAAAGTGGATACAATAAAAAAGAAGCTTAAGTTGCCTGTGCACTGAAGCGCAGCCATTGAATTAATTAAATAAACTGCTTATATGTGATTATAAGAAAGAAACCGAAACGTATCTACGTATAAAGGGATAAACATACCGCATATAGAGTGTTTGCTATACATAAGTAATTTGGAATTTTAAGCATGATTCGTAACAGTTAGTGAGTTAGACCCTTTGCAAATGTTTTAACATTTTAAGCGTCCAAACGTTTAGCATAGGTCTGCATGCTATTTCGAACAATAAGATATAGAACGACAAAAACAATGAACAATATTTATGAGCGAATAAATAATCTTATATAATAAACGTATATTTTCATAAACAGAATGAACTCGCATCTCACGCAAAAACATTAAATCTATGACAATTTTCCCCACATGGAAATAGCTAAATGTTTATGCTTGATAAGTATTGACAACTATCAAAAAGGTTTTATGCTTGATAAGTATTGACAACTATCGAAAAGGTTTTGTTGCGTTTTCAGTCGCCAACTTCAGCTGTTGATTGAAAAACACGCGCAATTGAAACAAGAATATGATGAGACTCAAAAAGATCTTAATAACCATGAAATGCTGTTGAGCGACCATGAGGTGAATATGACAGTAAATATTTAAAATGTGTTATGTTCCAACCGTTAGTTAGTAAATTGCAAAAGTTTTCCATTCAATAATGGTTTGTGACCGCATTATAGCTTTCTCTTGTTTAATAGTGTGAGTACGTTTAATTAACATATATGTTTCAACGTTAAAAAATATTTTTCATGTTTTTTTTTTTAAGAATTATATTGTAACCTCAATACGAAATAATAGACTCCTATATTTAAACCATGAACCGTTCCAAAAAGCGGCGATGCATAAGCTTTAAATCTGCAACATTAGAAAATAATTTGTGTCAACTTTGATAATGATATTTACCCAAAAGCAGACATGTAACATACACAACAGATTCTTTAAACAATACAGATGGTCTATTCTACAATTAACTGATGTCATACATGTTCTCATATATAGGTATCAGACATATGATTAATAAAATATCATCTAGATACCAGGCCTTATACATGTAATCACATCATATTCGTTCAAGTCATGGCTCAATATTCATACATAAGGTCTCTAGTATAAATTGCATTTTAGTGAAGTTATATACTTGTCGCTTTTTTCAATATTCCGATATAATGAGTGCTAAAATTGGTATGCATAATTCAATCTGAACATACTTATTGCTGTTATATAACTATTGCTTAATAAATAAGGTCAAATGCTATTAAAACAATAAGTACCCTTAAATGAGCTCAAAGGGTTAATCTAAAGTTTTTGTTTGAATCAGATAAAGTAAACATCAAAATCATCCATGATGACTTCTGTCTATAACAACACGTTTTTCTCCTTGTACCAGTATAATCTTGACAAATAATATCCCAGCTCAGATCACTCAAGTATCTGACATTCAATTTAGGCCAGTAATTCTGGGCCTTGATGTTAGACACGTAAATGTTTATTAAGGAAAACACTTCCTGTTTCAAAATGCAGATTTCTTTCTTAAACCATCAAAGTATTCTTAACTGGTACACTTCTTTGTCGTTTTTTGCCCCCACCTAAAACATAAGTGGCACTTAATACTATTGTTTCACGACTGTGGTCTATGGTGGTATTGTTATCCCCCGCCTAAGGCTGAGGGATATCAAATTGGCGTTGTCCGTCCGTTCGCACGTCTCTCACAAACTTTTCAGGGCTTTATATCAGATACCATGTAAGATATAAGATATCAACATGAATTGTTATGGGTGTATTGATATTAATGAGGAGAAGTATCATTCTTTAGAACCATAACCCTACACTTTCTTAAAAAAGAGTTATTGCCCTTTGTTCTGTTTTCTTACATAACGTTTCAGGGCTATATCACAGATGCGATACAAGATTTCAACATGACACTTCATGGGTGTATAAATATCAATGAGGATAATTGAAATGAATGAAACAAGTAGCCTTTAATTATTATTTTTTTCGGATTATGTCGTATATCAAGGGATTTGCACCATTCCATGAAACAATTTCCTTGGAGGGATATATCAATTGAAATTTCTTGTTCATCACAGACGTGTTGTCGAGACGTGTGACTGTTATTCCGTGATTTGTTGCAATTCAATAATATTTCTATTTTGTCCAGAGTATATCTAAATAAAGCATTATATATTTTTTTCAAAGAACTTGAAAAAAATGTGTCAGGGATTTTCCGATGCCATGTCACGAACAAGGTTATTAGTTCCAAGTTCAAGGTTACAATTCTTAGTGAAAAGTAAAGGCTTTGTCAAGAACATAAGGTTGTCCAGCATTCATCTAAAATTTGGCAAAAAGGCAAGCATTGTGTGACACACCCACATGAGAACAAGAGTTCTAGGTGCAATGCTACCATTTATGCTTTAATGTCTAATATATATAAGCATATAATATAAAGAAGTGACACTCCAGCTGCTGGAGCAGTATTAAATTTTCATTAAAAACAATTAGTTGGTCCTTTATTTAAGGCAAGCGACCGATTGCCCAAACAGTACAAAACAAATATAACACTTTGCCCTAAGCATAACTTGTTCAGCATCAATATATGTTTATATACCCTGACAGAACTGAAAATAATTGTTCGACGGGGTTGTCGTGAATAAAACACAGGCCGCTAGGTGCTAGTTACATATCAAGGTCAAATATCAAATAATAGCCTCGAGTCTAACTATGATTTTTAAAGCAAGTAGAATAGTCAAGCATACAGAGATGAAGTGGCGCAGGCAAGGACCATATCACTAAATTGAAGGTCCAGATCACATTTTAAGGTCACAGCTATTTGTTAACATGTATTTCATATGAGCTTTCCTTAAATAGCATCTTGCACTGAAATCCCCTGGATCTTTAAATAAAACAATATCGCAAATATTGTCGCAATTGAACATAAAGTCACCACATATAAGTTTGATCAGTAAATGGAATATTAAACTGTGTTTTTATTTAAAAAATCGGGTCGATGAGATTTTGTTTACAATTATGTTTATATATCATATATCTCGCTGCCTTTCCCTTTGTCCAATATCAAACTAAATAAATAATGTGCACATATATGCCGCCGAATATGATAGATCAATCATTGTTTGACAATATTGTGTACGTAATACCCAATGTTAATTACATATTTCAGATTTTTTATCCTTTATATGTAGTTTTGGAAAATAAAATTAGTATTTCAGCGTTATACACACTTATCTGTTACATATAGCTCTTACCTTTTTTAGAAATTCAGGATTAATTTTATAGTGTTAACATATGTCGCATAATCGGTGTAACACAATAACGAAAACAAGTCCATTTCAAGTTTGATTGCGATTTATTTTTGTTTTGTTTTAAACTCTAACGTTTTCCAATATCAGTAAAATATCATGAACAAGATGTATGCGGCGGCCTAACGGCCCCGCGACAAGAAGTAATTTTGACCTATCTGGTAAGTTGTCTAACGTGTACTGATCCACCTACTGAAATGCATATATTAATATACATTGAAACACACAGTAGTGACGTGTGCAATTTTCGACGGAAGCATGTACACAGTCGCGTGTCTAAAGGTCACGACGTAATATCATTTACATGAAATTGTACAACATTTAATGGGCTTTACGTGCCTACCCAAGAAATGACTAATTATTGAAACAAGCAATTAGCAATTACTTGTTGTCTTCTCCACGTCTAGTTAAACGTTAATATATAATGTATATTTGTATATCTATTTGGGTAGACATGATATTAACTTGATGCAATCGAAACTCAAGTAACAATTGCGTAGTGCATTTTATTTGAAATTGTACCATTTGGCTCAAATTGTATGCCATGATTTAAATTAATATAAATATTAAGATACGATCGGCAACTTTATTAAAATGTTAATAAATCTTACAGATCAATATTTAACCTAGTTCGAAGCAATTGCTAATGTTAATGAAGTATTTGTTGAAAGTGTTTTGATTAACATTTTATATTACTTAAATTAATGCTGCATTATTTAAGTTGTCAATAGACTGTAGGGGGATGGCTTAGATCATTGAACGCTCTACTCTCTTTATACTTGGCCTTTTTGTATTGAAGTCAACATCATCTTCTAGCATGTGTAGCTGTAACATATCTCGTAATCTTGAGAGCCTATATTATTTACAGGACTCTCCAACAACCAAAGAACTCTCTTCTTTGTCAACAGACAAGTTTGAAAACGACGAGGTTACGCTTCGTAAACACAGTAAGTGAGCTAATCGTGTAGTTTCTGCCGTAGTAATATCACTCCACTTACAACGAAAGAGAGGATTTTGAAAGTATTCAATCGCGTTTCCGGTGAGCTATTACACGATGACTTTTCAGATATTTTAAAAGTTTGTCAGTGGTTTCCATAATCCTCTTGATGTTATGTACTTTATGTTATCGCATTATCATAGAGATATCAATGACGTAATGTTATTGTATACTCATAGCAGGTATTGGGTATTTTTTCTTACATAAATCTGGAGCTTTTACGGCTTTATATGCATAATCCTAAGGTAAACAAGAGATGTGTTTATCAGAAACACAATGCCCCCTACTGAGCCGCTGTGATTTTTTTGTCATTTGGCAGGTACAGATGATTATCTCCCTTTGTCAGTACTTTGATTTAATATGGCTGGCTAATTGCAATCTAATTAAAATCATCACCAATCTGATGCTAGATACATTTACAGCGAAAACTTATGGAGCGATCGTGAAGATTTAATTTTAATGAGATTGTAAGCCAGTGTTACGATTTGTGTTATTTAAATAGCAAACGTATACCGCAGTATTATAATACTATTGTTCAACTTTGTGGTCAGACCGAAGGCATTCTAAATAACTGCAATGACGAGTCTAGGGCGGTTTCGTGCTCACAGTATACATACCGTGACGTCACTACATTTTCGTCCTATTTATACGGATGCGTTAGCACGCTTCTCCATCTTCATACACTAAAATATAGTCCGCGGAAGAGAACGATTATGTACAAGCATAATTTCTTGCTTTTCTTAAGTTATGTTTTAAAGGGACGACGTTAACATTGTTATTACTTAAACCTTAATAACTTACTTTAATGCATGTATTGCAACCAAAATTGTGTTCTTACGTTGTCATGTAGTTTCTACTTTCTGATAAAAGTTAATTTTTCGTCAAATCCATTGGATAATTTCTTGTAAACTGATTTAAACGATGCACTTAGTAAGCTTATGTATAAAGTTTCGACCAACCAATATGCTGTATGGTGATTGTTTGCAAATGTTTCGTGCATACGTGTTATGCACGTGTTCGCGCAAAATGAAAATAGTATAACATCATTACATATCATGAAACACGAATAAGCAAACAAATAAGTTGAGAAGCGACACACAGGGACACAATGTCCTCGTAAATGGAAAAGTCACATGCTAACAGGAATTCCGTGACGTCACACTTCGACCGCGTATGTATAGAATGGCATTCAACAAAAAGCACGTGTCTATTACAAGCCTCTTGGTTATTTATTCTAAGCCTCGCTTGATATATTACAAAACGATCAGGCAGTTTTTAAACGGGTAGGAATTGTTATGCTCGTACAATGATGTCATTATTTGGGGAGTCCAATAGCGATTATCGCGTTAAATCGACACTCAATCGTGGAATCGTTCCAGATCATCAGAATAAAACTGCCTGTAATTAAAACTTCACTAAATATCATACCGTTATAGGGCCTCAAAGCTGTAACTGACAAAATCGTGACCTAGCGTTAGTACGTGTTGCAATACGCATCACAATGCATGTAGGCTAGAGATATGAACACATCAACAGTTACAAGCGAAAACTCACGGCGTTCGTTTCGACTCGTATGACAGTGAGAATATGACAACCAAATATGCAGGTATATCTTAAGAAATAATTACTAAATAGTCAGTCGTGATGATGTTTCAGTAATTGTGTCCGGGTGTAGCTTAAATTCGTAATCACCATAGATTATACTTAAGTCGTTCCGGGGGGGGGGGGGGGGCGGGGGTACTGATTCGTGATACACACGTTAGTACTTATATTCTAAGTCTAAACGTCATTCACAGTTCCCGATTATCTGCGAGTG